>NC_143181.1:6065606-6368636 GCF_047325235.1 Durio zibethinus
AAAGTCCACCTAGATGTTAGAGATTTTTAGAGATGTTCGCATTTTCTAAAACCTCTAAAATCCGAAATCCTTTAAATCCAAACCCCAAAATCCAAAATCCCTTAAATCTAAACCCTTAAAATTCGAATCTTCAAAATCTTAAAACCCTAACCTTGAAAACCTCTACCCAAGCCCTTACTCAAAACATCCTAAAAATCCTAAGGGCACGTGTGAAAATTTCATTTGAAGCAATTTGTTCCCGAATGCCTCCTAAATAATGAGGTATTTAAGAAATTTTACTTCATTAAGTCTTTTCACACAATTTCTTAATTCGCATTAATAGTAAGATTAATAAATAAAAAGTAAAATAGTAAATTGGGATCTTAAATATAAAAAGTGAAGTAGTAAATAACGCGTTTTAAAAAAAAGTTGTGTTACTACAAAATAAAATAAAAATAATATTACGAAATTAATAATTTTTGGTACTCTGCCTAGATGTTGGAGAGTCACTAACAATTATTTTCTATAAAGATTGTTATTTCATTTTAAGGATTATCGTGTTAAATCTTGAGTAAAAAGAGTTATTTTAAATTCTGCCTAGATGTTGGAGAATTTTAAAATAATTCTTTAACTTTAAGATTTTCTCAATATTCCTAAATAAAGAGTTTTAACAAAATTGTATTTTTTCAAATGAAGGGAATTAGTGTTAAATTTCAAATTGAAACCATTTTTATCCAACACCGAAAATAGCGCATAATTAAATGGTACCAATTTATGGGCGTTGTGGGGGTGCTAATCCTTTCCCGCACGTAATCGACTCTCAGACCCAATCTAATTTTTCGTAGATCAAAATTTATCTTTTTGATAAATTTTAAACTTGCTTTTATAATTTTATTAAAAAGATAAACTTTTGGATGGTCAATTACACCCTAACAAAGATTGGTGACGACTTTTTCATTTACTTCGATTTTAAAATTCTTTTACGTCTGACAGTCTCAAAACCGTTAAGACAAATGTACATATCTTAATTTATTATTTTGAGTGTACAATGTTCTGATGAGAATTTTCAATTTATTTTGTAGTTGTAAGGAAAATATAGCAGTGGACCACCAAGGCTAATGAGTCATTAATGATGAATTGAATGGTTGAGAGTTTGAGAGTGACAATTTAATGAATGTGATTTTTCCTTTGATTGGTTGAACATAAGCCAACTTTTTCAAGCTTCTGTTTCACTTTCATACAATATATATATATATATATATATAAATAGTTAAAACTATATATGTTTTCATGTGATTATAGTTGCATGGTAGTTAGCATGACATGGAATTCTAGAGAAAAGAAATTAGGACTTCAAGGGCTGTAGAGGGTTATTTCTTCTTGGAACTTGATAATCTTTGAAAAATTAAATAAAGAAGAACATGGAACCAACAAACTAGAAGTTTTTGAAGAAAGTGGTTTCACAAAGAGCTTTGCAAATGGGTAGTTCATTTCCATGCCAAATTTGTGTGGTGGCTTTTCTCTGTGGAGTTTCTTTAACTTCTTTGTTCCTGGTTGTTCTTACTTCACTTGGTACTTTTGGGTTTGGAGGGATTGCATTTTCATCCACATCAATGGGGATTTCTCTATGGAATTCAAGTTCAGCGATAGCTAGTAAGTTAGATTAATTCTTAGATATATTTCTTCATATGTCATTATTATTTGAATGTAGGCTATAGCTATAGAATTTATCTTTGTTCTCAGCTTCTGGTTAACTTAGATATTAATTTGTATAGAAATGTACAGTGTTAATGGGACATTTTATTATCTTTTGTAAATAATGGAGATGATACTTGGGATGGAAGTTTGAAAATTCAGATCAAATAGGTGCAAAATTAGAGATGAATCTTACTGGGAATAACACTTCGTTAGGTGTCTCACCCTAGAAGAAATCCTAAAAAAAAAGTGTTTTACACATGGAATTTGAAGTGCATGTCTTAATTTGTTATTTTGAGCTTACAATGTTTTTGTTTTTATTTTTTAATAATTTTAAAATTGATTTTTCAATAAAATTTCTTTCAACTTAAAAAAATATATGCTTTAATCTAATATCTACTTTACGAAGAGAATAGTTTAAGTTCATAAAACATATATATCACGGGTAAAGATGACAAATTTAATAGAATAAAAAATGTTTTAAAATAATTGAAATTGAAATTAAAGATAATCCCTAATTAACATTTAACTAGATAAAGAATAGACTAAAAAGATAAAATAACTAAACAATAAGATAAATACTAACATATACAGATAAATAAAATTAAAATAAAAACATAAAATTATCATTAAGTCATACACTAAAAATATATAAAAAAATAATTAAGTTTGGATCGGATCTAAGCTTCAATTAAATTAAATTCAATTAATTTGGGTCAAAACCAAATAAGATATCTACAATGATAATAATTATAATGATATTATCCTTACGATTTTCTGAAGGTATGGATGCAAATACTCACAGTGGATGGTATGTAGATTCTGCTTGTGTTACTTAATAGTTAATTTATCTATTGAGAGGATTGCCTTGATTTGCTTAAAAAGCGTGGCCAGAAATTTGACTAACAAGTCAATTGCGGAAATCAAAATGTATGATAGTGTTGTGTGCTTTGGAAGGTGTGACCTCGCCTATGGTCTAAATATGTGTAAGAATTTACCATGGTTGAGCCTATTAGAGGGTATGGATGTCCTACTAATGATGTCCTGATAAAGAAGTTTAGATTCAAGACAAAAGTGGAGATTGGTTGAGTTTTGGAGTAAATATTAAATTATTTCTTACAGAAACATATATAGGAGCAATATATATATAATTATATTATTAAATTTAAAGCTTATTTAAGCCTTAATTAAGTCTTCTTAATCAAATCCTTTAGATCATAGAATTTTCTTTTGCTAATCAATAATATGATTTTTTTTTCACTTGATCTTTCATTTATTTTTAATGTAGATTGTTCGATTTTAAAGTACATATTAAAATATTGCTTAAAGAAACATATATTCGAGCAATACCATCATTATATTATTAACTTTATTTAAAGCTTAGTTAAGACTTAAGAGGCTTCTTATTAGAAGGAAATGACTCAAAATCACTTGCCGTGTATAGTCTGTAACATCTTCCTGGTTCTTACCCCCCATCACACCAGTATCAATCACTAATCTAAGGTTAGGTGATGTGTTTACGGAAAGAGACAAAAAAAAAAAAAAAAAAAAACCCAGAAAGATAAACAATAAGTCACTGCCATGTTGACCATTTTACCAATTGTATAGAGCCAACATGGTTTAAAATATCCCCTTTAAATAAAAAAAAATTTTAAAATCCTCTTGTTGAAAAGAAAGATTGTACCTCCCTCTAAGAAAAAACTGGATTGGCTTGATATAGTATTGTCTACAATTTGTCAAAGATTGATGGACTAGTTAAGCCAAAACAGCCAGCCCCATTAATTATAAGTATCACTTTGATCGGTCAATTGATCATCATTTTTTTTATGCAAATTTAAGTTAGTAGGGTCACAGCCTTTCCTTTTTGATAAAAAGGCATCAATTAGAACTCTTCAAACTATTTGGAATTTAAGGATGCGTAA
Source organism: Durio zibethinus (assembly GCF_047325235.1). Taxonomy (NCBI): domain Eukaryota; kingdom Viridiplantae; phylum Streptophyta; class Magnoliopsida; order Malvales; family Malvaceae; genus Durio; species Durio zibethinus. The sequence goes on from NC_143181.1 coordinate 6,069,203, forward strand.
GCTCTGACATCATAAGTTTTAGTGTAAATTAATCACAGATTTGTGCATCAACAAAAACAAATACCCTAATGTAACATGAAAAAAACAATAAAGGATCAACAGAAAAAAAAACCATAAAATAGTGATTTGAGATTTGTAATTACTTCATATTGGCTGTTTTCTAATAAACTTTTGGAGTAGCACGTACTAACTACTATGTGTCTTACTAATAGTTAAATTCTTGATTAACTGGATACAATGTTTAACTGATTTATATCCTTAAATTATTTTTTTTTATATAAAAAAATTTTGATTTAAATTTTAGACTTTCACTATTATATATTTAAACTTTATTTTTCATATACGAAAGTAACAGAATTAGTTAAATAAGTGATGTACCCAAATTATTTAATAAAATTAAGACGATTGGTATGTTTTTATTAGCAAATTTAATTAGGATGTGTCATTGATTAATTTGACTAATAATATTAGTTTAGTGTAAAAACTGGTACGTAGAAGCAAATTTCAAATATTTAAATATGAATTTTTAAACTTTTGGCATTAAATTTAAATTTAAATATAATTTATGAATTTATATTTGATATACTATTAATATATAACACTATATACTATCAACGTATCATAAATTATCGCATTATTAATTAATAAATTAAAATTTTTAAAAATGATTTTTAAAAATTTTAAATATTTAATTATGTTAAAATAAATTAATGAGGTGACAACTTATAATGTATAATATTTATATATATATATATATTAATAATGCATTAAATATATCACTAAGACTTCATTTGTTTTGTGAAAATAACTTTTAAAAAATGATTTTGAAAAAAAATAAAATTTTCAAAAAATGATCAAATAACAGAAATTATATTTTATTAACTCATTCAAATAACAAAAAAATTTCTTTCATTTTAAAAAATATAAATATTTTTCAAAAATTATTTTTTTAAAAATTATTTTTTACAAAATAAACAGAGCCTAAATGTATAATTAACTAAAAACTTTTCTATTAATATTCGGGAGCAGCCGTTAGAACACTCGTAATATAAAAGGGAATATGAGAGCTTGGTCGGCACTTGGCACTAACCGCTCTATAACTGCAAGTAGCCTCAAAATTTATATTTTAAACTATCGAAGATGATAACTGCTCTACACCTTTTCCCGGTGATTGAGGAATTTCCATGACACTAACTCATAAACCACATTTAATAAATTTCAAGCGAAGGAAGAATAAAAAAAACAGATAATACCCTTTTTTATTTACCTATCTTTCAAAAAAGAAAAATACTGAATTTCCAGGCTACTTTCAAGCATCCTTTGAAAATTGTGAAATTTTTTAATTTTAATTTTAATTTCAATTGTAAATTTCCCAATAAGGGAAATATCCGTGAAATTTCTTGATTAAGGAAATGCCCAAGAAGCTTCCCTAATATTTATATTGAAAAGTCTCCACAATGGTGGAATGTCATTGTTGATTGAACAGTGAAAGGGGAAAATTTTTTTTCCCATTTGGTTCATAGCTTTCATATTAAGTTCGAATTTTCAATGTAATCTAAAAGAAAATAAAAATTTGGGCAATGGCAATATGGCAAAGTGGTCATGTCCTTCATTCTTTGATCATTGCCGGCAGAGGTATTTGAGATGTTATATAGATATTTATTTTCATTTTTAGGAAAAACAAACATGGTGTTAGCCGTCGAGATCTATTCAGAATCTATACTCAAGGAAAATTCTTTTTAAGAATGATCATATAATATAGTCAATTTCCTCTTTATTTTTAGAGGGACTGTGGGGCCACCCCAAGTCGTTATCAGGGACCAACCAAATCGATGGGCACAATTGCCCCTTTTCATTTGGTTTTGTAGCCGATTCGCTTTAGGGAGGGTTGGCCCGTCTCAATATAATATTTGTGTAGTACATTTTATGGTACAAGCCTTGTCTGTAAACTTGTTCTATAAACCAGATTTTGTTTGTTCGACAAGTCTAACTATAGCCAATGAAATACATATTGAAGATGTTGGTGTCTCATTGTTTGGACTTTTGTATAATTAATAATTCAGTTAAAATTGAATTTATAACAAATTTTCGAATAAAAAATTGTTTGTCAAATACATTAATTTATAGAGTATAGAAAATCCAACATTGTAAATGGAAGACAGGCTTGGTAATGGAGAAAATACCCACATTACAATCTTACAAGTTACAACCAACCCTTTTCACCTTATTGGATGGCTAATCCAGTGGGATATACCTTTGTCTTACAGGATGTGCCCAATGGGGACCAAATCTCACTATTTTGGAAAGAACATAGGACAAGTTATTATGGAATCAATTTAATTACAGCTTCAAATAAAGACAATTACTATCAGACAACAACGTAATTACAAAAGAAAAAAAAAAAAAAAAAAACCCAAAGCTGTCGGATTGAAAGCAGCTTCCCTCTCTTATTCATGAATCAAAAACTGAGAATCTGATTTTGGAAGACAATCAGTAAACAATTGCTTCGGGAGAAAAGGACAAAGCAAATCTGGAGAAAGTTTTGAACTGGACTCTAAATCTGATGCTAATTGCCAAACAATCTAATCAGCAACGTGTCTGTAAACTGTAGGAAGCCTCGGGGTCAAGCCTGTTTCTCTATTGGCTCTCATTTTCAACCAATTAAAAAATTTTAATGATAGTACTTAGTACATATGATTACTAGTATTTTCAATCTTTATAACTAATTGAAAAAAGGGAAAGGAAACCCAAACTGACAAATTGACAGAGCCCCACCTTTTTCCAGACAAAATAGTACTTGAAAAAACCTCTCCCTGGAATAAGAAAGGTGGTAAGAGAGAAAAGAGAGGGAGAAAGCGGAGAAGATGGGTGTGAAAGTATATTCAATTAAGGCCTTGAGGCTGAGAGAGCCAAAAGCGGGAGTAATATTCTCAGGTGAACAAGGGATGAAGGTGAAGATCATTGATCCAAGGTTTAAGCAGAAGGATGGGAGTGTGTTTCCAAGGAGGAGGAAGCTGGTAAAGAAAATGATCCTGGAATCCATAGTTAAGTCCTTTTCTTCTCTTTTTCGTTCAACTGTGTCATCAAAATGTCAGATTCCAGCTTCCAGGTACCATCAATGATGTGATAAAAGGGTCTGGGAGTTTCACTATCAATGATCAATGATCGATGAACTAGTTGGTCTTTGATTATATTCTCAAGTGGTGTTTTACTGATTCATATGTAGCACTTGCTTTTTTTTTTTTTTATGAGTCTTCAATGGCCCAGCTTTTTTTTGTAATGACCTCTGTTTTATGTATTACAGTATTAACAAGGATTGCTTCTGTTTTGTATTTTCATGATTATTGTTGCTGTGCTTATCTATCCATTCTTTTTCTTAAACTACCGTCTGCCAGAGTCCAGTGTTTGGTCCATTTTACCTTCAAAGCTCCGAAATTACGATTTGTTGATATCCCATTTTAATGTATCCACCATGCAACAAGCACTGTTTGTGATGGGGAGGGGAACAACTTATATAAAGTCTTATATGTGAATTTAATGAATTAAATTAATAAAATTTAATATAAAAATCAATAAAATATAAAAAATATTTAAAAAATTATTTATAATTTAAATTTGATATATACTTATTCAAAGATAAAAATTTTATTAATATTTTTGTCAAAAATATCTATTTAATGAATACATCAAAATTTACACTTAATTTATATAATAATTTTTTTAATTTATTGATTTTAATTTTTAATTCTAATATTTATATATATTTTTTAAATTTCACCATAGGAGATTCATTGCATTTCAAGGACGCACATTTAGTTTGGCGACGAATCCTTTTTAGGACTGGCAGAGAGGAAGCTGAGATCGAACCCAACGGAATCACCGGGATCAACCCAGTGGTTCACATTCTTTTTAAGTTAAAGGGTGAACAAAAAGCCAGGCCTGTAACGTCCGACGCCAATCAAATCAGGGAGATCCAACGCAATGATACCTTTTTCTTTATTTCCTCGATCTTTTTCCATCAGATTTGATCTCAAGTAGGTTTTTACACCTTAAAGTAAACGGCAGGCGAGCTAAAAGTGGGAAAAAAAAAAAAAAAAAAAAGGTTGGGGGTACGACAGGGTGGGCGCTCACTGCTCAGCTTCGTATCCAGAATATCCTGCCAATCTTTTAAAACCTTTTTTTTTGCTAAAAAAATTGAATGTTTGTCTCTGTCAAATTTAGTGACCGTCATAACTTTCGAAAACAGTCACTACTCACTTACTCATGGAGACAGATTACTAGCGTTAGTACACTAACTCGTGAACTTGTGACTTACCGCAGCCTCAAAGTCTGAGATTAAAAATTTCGGACTAAAAAGAAAAAAACAAAAAAAAGAAAACTCTTTTTACCGTTGTAAAATCTCTCAAAATAGAAACTACTGACTTCCAAATTGTGGTATTTTCACAGTAATAATAAAAATTACAGCGGCTCAGAAAAGCAGAAGTCAAGACTCAAGTGCTTATAGTATTTGTGTTAAAAATAATTAGTGCGATGTTGAAAACATCTCCAATATGGAGAAATCGACCATAAAAGAGAATAAAACAATCATAGTTTATACATCTTTATGATTGTTATGTGTTTGGAAGGAAAAGTCGATGTTGCTCAAAGCTTATGGTACGAGTTAAATATTGAACTTTTTGAGTTCAATCTTCTTAGAGTATAGGTTTCTTCCTTAGCAGAAAAGGCGAATTTCGCAATTAACTTTATTATCTACATAGTTGGAAACACAGAGAGAGACAGAGACAGAGACAGAGACAGAGACAGGGAATAACAAAAGTCTCAGAGTAGCCCAAAGCTGATAACGCGTGGCACTGTGCGTGGCCCCATTCTTATCTCATTGCACTCGTCATTCAAGTGTAATGGTGCTGCCTGCTTCCTTCCAAAATCTTAATCTAATGTATTAGATTATTTTTTTTATCTTAAGTCCCTCCGTAAAAGAAATTTCAAGCATTTTCCTTGATTTTATACCGGAAGAACACCGAAAATGCGCCACAAAGAATTGAATTAATTTCAAAAACTATATATGTTACGAATTCAATGTTTAGTTTAAATTTTGATAAAATTTTCTTCTATTATTTAATTATTTTTAAAAATTAACATTTTAAAATTTTAAAATTTAAATTTTGATAAAATTTTCTTCTATTATTTTTAAATGACCTTCAAAAACAAAATGTATATGTTATAAGAAAAAATATTAAATACACTAATAATGAAGTTTTTACATTTTACAAGTGAAATTAAAAAATTAACATATATCTATAACTAAAAATAAAATATGTACTGATCACTCAATAATGTTTATGAAATTAAAAATTTATACTGAATACTTGATAATATATCAAATATTAACTAATATTTTAATTACCGGTAGAAAGGTAAATTAATGTTTTGTCTTGTTGCTATCTAAAACTTCAATATGATAGTCTTCAAACGTTTTCACATTTTAATCTTTAGTTTCCTTATATATATCAGTACTAGTAATAAATTTTATCTTAAAAAAAAAAAAAACTCAATTGATACTTAATATCCCTATTCAAAGAACAGTTTATCTGTTGGCATTGCTAGATGGATCAGATAAAGGAAAAAAGTGACACAAATTAATTACTTGTGGGACACAACCCCATCCGAACTTCATAAAAACAAAGATTCGAGAAAGATCAGAGTGAGAATCAATGTGAAAAATAAAATATCAGAAAAAAAAAAAAAACAAAAAGAAAAATTGGCTATGGGGGCCCTTATGATTTAATTGATTCGCTGAAATCAACAGAGTTTATGTGAAAGACAATTGGTTGATCCGTTAATCAATTTCTTACAATATCCTATCAATGTGAACAAATGTGAACACATGTATCCAAATGGGATACGATGATCAACAAGAAATACAAGCAAAATCTCTCTTTGATGAAGAAATTCTAAACAGGATGTTTTTTTTTTTTGTATTTATGTTCTGTTTGCTAGAAACCCTTTTCAAGATGCAAGAATAAAGTCTTAACATGTTAGAGCAGCTGGCAGTGGAAGTTTGAAACGTCTATGAAATTATCCAGTCTCAAAAGTTTACTCGGGAGTGAATTTAGAATCCTAATCTATGAAATAACTTACAACAGTACTTCAAAGTTCAAACATGTTCCAAGGCATTGCATATTTGTTTACTGTTTTAACCTCGAGATGAGCTAATCTCATACTTTCCTAATTTTATTAAGGAAACTTTATGTAATTTGTTGTCTTTTAACATTGATTAAGGTGAAATTTGCAAGAAAATTTTATATTTAATGTATTATTATTTTTTAATTCGATAAGTGTTGGAGACATTTAGTGGTCGAAAGGGCATGATAGTTTTCTTTTCATGTTAGAAGCATTCAGTAAACAATTAAGGGTAATTTTGACATTTGTGTCGATCTGACATTCTCAGTGCCACATTAGCTCGAAAGTGTCCATTGTTCCCTAATGGTCGTTTATCACTTATTTATAAATACAAAGGTCAATGCACCATAAAGGTAACATACACCACTTCATCTTCTCCCTTATTACTCTCCTTCCGATCTCATTCTTTTTGACTTGTGTGTTGGATTACAAATGCAGGGAATACTTCCTGCCTTTGCCTCTAACCACCATTCTCTTTTGTCTTTCTAGGAATATCCTGAAACCAAAGTTGGCACAAACATTTGGAATGCTAAGTAGGGGGCTTTTCCATTCATTAGCTGAGCACAAAGCAATACCGCTAAGGAAAAGAACTTTAGAGAAAGGAGAGATGGCTATCATGGCTGGAACAGAAACCTATCATAGCTAACATTCCATCCAATCTACCTAACCACAAGTTGGACCGACCATGGAACAATTCCAAACCTTGACCGAACAAATACATGCTCTCAAGCAAATGTTACAAACTATAACTCCACCATAAGTTTTAAAAGTGTCTAACCTAATCACTTCTGGCTGAGGAGTTACTATTAGACAATCGAGCTATGAAGAGATGGAAGTCTCCTCAACCTCTAGAGAAGAGAAGCATGACACCCTAGTCACAATTCAACACAAGCTACGACCTATAAATCCAAACAAATAAACCCTGAATCCCAACCAAACAAGGACCTGAAAGCTCGAATGCAAGCCATGGAAAAAAAGCTAAAAACAAAAGTGTGGCATTTGAGGATGAACTCAAGTTCTTGGAGACCTCATTTTTCAACGAAGAAATCAATAGAGCCATGCCTCCTAAGGGGTTCTAAATGTTGACCTTGGAAACTTATGATGGTACTTCTAACCCTTTTGATCATTTAGGAATTTCTAGAACTAAAATGATGATGCAAGGGGTAGACGAGGCACTAATATGCAAAGGCCTAACTACCACACTGAAGTACGTAGCTTGTCTTAGTACAGCAACCTAGAATCAAGGTCAATCACGACATTCAAAAAGCTTAGCAACTCTTTCCTATATAGGTTTGTGAGTTGTCAAAAAGTGAAAAAGATGACTTTAAGTTTGATGTCAATCCACCAAGGAGGGAATGAAACTTTGAAGAGCTATGTCATGCGTTTTAACGCAAAAGCTCTCCAAGTTAAAGACCTAGAGTAAATGGCTATTGTAGCCACCCTAATAAGTGGACTCAACAATGAAAAGTACCTCTTGAAGCTAATATTGTTGCTAGAACCACCTAAAACTCTAATTAATATCTTGTTGATAGCTAAAAAATATATAAATACTAAAGCTATAATGAAAAACAACCGAAGTGAGAAAAGCTCATCTTCCCTCTTCGATTTTAAGAAAGTTAAGAATTTTCATAATCTTCCCCCAAAAGGGATACGACATAGGGCTAAAAGCCCTAGTGGAGAAATGAACTACATCACATTGAATACCTCACAAGAAAGGATTCTAATGTAAACTAAAAGGAATCCCAACCTCAAATGGTTGAAACCATTGAGACAAATATGATGAGAGATTCGACCAAAAGATGCACCTTTCATAGAGACATAGGTCACAATATCAAAAATTGTGTCAACCTAAAAAATGAAATTAAAGCTTTAATAAAGAAAGGTCAATTGAGAAAATGTATAGAATAGCGAAGACAAGGTCAACCTAGAATAGACTACAAATAATATCAAAGACAGCCCACCCAAGACAAAAAAAGAAAGCTAGAAAATGAAAAAAGATAAGACGTGAAGATAAGTTAAGGTAAGAAAAAGACCAAACTAATAATAATAGGTCGATTACTGAAGTGATTGATATGATCACTGGAGGCAATTTCACCTTAACCAAAAGGAAGTTCAATCTAGGTATGGTTAAGGCAGTAGACACTTCAATGAAGAAAAAAAAGATTAAAAGAATAAGCCAATCTCATTCAACTTGAAAAATCTTGAAAGAATCTAATACCCATATGATGATGCCATAGTGACCACAATTGTAGTGTACAACTAAGTAGTTAAGAGAATCCTGTTTAATAATGGGAGGTCGATCGATGTCATGTACTATGGCACAATTAAGAATATGAGAATTAGTGAAGATCGATTACAACCGATCACCACAATATTAGTGGGATTCAAGAATGAACAGGTGCCTATGAAAGGAACAATCAAACTACCGATTTCCTTGGGGATAGAACCAAGGACAACCACCTCGATTATAGAATTTATGAGAATAAGTAAAGGTAGATTGCAATCGATCACTATAACATTAGTAGGATTCAAGAATGAATAGGTGCTTGTGAAAAAAATAATCAAACTATTGATTTTCTTAGGGACAGAACCAAAGACAACCACCTTGATTATAGAATTTATGGTGGTGGACCTCCTAGTAGCTTACAACAAGATGTTGGGTTGACCTAGCCAATTTGTTATATGGCTTATAAGCTTAGCTCCTTATTTGAAAGTAAAATTCTCAACACCCAATGAGGTTAGAGGTGTTAGGGAAAACTAGTCCATGGTACGTCAATGTTATGTTACAATATTGAAAATGAGGACTGGAAAGGAGAGTAGCTATTCAGTCAAGAATAAAAGCACTTTAGAAAGGCAAACAACAGAAGCTAACAAGAAGCAAGAAACCACAAGAACACAAAATGTAAAATCAACCCAACAGAAACATGCTCTTAAGTCGCTCTGAGCTTTTAAACTCTAACAAAAAAAATTTTTATTCTATTTTAAAAATTTTTTGAGATAACTCCAAAGTTAACCAAGTTCTTAAGCCGGCATGAACAATTATATGTCATTTGGATTAAGCTTATAGGCAGGTCAAAAATACAATATGAAATAAAAAATACATACTAATTTCATTATATACATATTTAATAAGTTATCCATAATATACTGATTATCACATTGGGATCTATTCTTACAGAAAATAATCTTGACCTAACTAAACAAAAAGAGATAATTGATCAAAGATCAAACTCAGATGAAAATCGACTTGAGTCGATCGAAGATCTCGTAACAATTTCATTTTGGGATCGCATCCCTGAAAAACATATATAGATCAAAACTAAACTTCAACATGAAAGGTCAATTAATTCAACTCATAAAAGATAATGCCAACCTATTCACATGGATACCATTTGTTATGTTTGGTATTGATATTGAAATGATGCTTTATAGGTTGCATACTAGCCTTAAGGTAAAACTAGTTTGGCAAAAGAAAAAAATATTTGCTCGAGAAAGACAACCATCGAAGAGGAGGTTGATAGATTACTACAAGTGAACTTTATCAAGAAAGTCTACTACCTTGAATGGATAACCAACGTGGTCATGGTTAAAAAGCAATGAAAAATAAAGAATGTGCATCGACTTTTCCTACCTGAACAAAGTATACCCAAAATACAACTTTCTTCTCCCTAGCATAAATCAGCTGATGGATAATAGTGTCAAACATAGCCTTTTTAGTTTCATGAATGTCTATTATGGTTACAACCAAATCAAAATGCTAAAAGATGATGAGGAAAATATGACCTTCATTATTGAAAAAGGCCTTTTATTGTTATAAGGTGATGCCCTTTAGACTAAAAAATGTAGAAAAGACCTATCAAAGGCTAGTAAATAAGTTGTTTAAAAATAAGATCGAACATAATATGAAAATATATGTGGACAATATGATATTCAAAAGTAAGAGCTTGACCAAGCACCTAGAAGACCTTAGAGAGACATTTAATACCTTAAAAAAGTGTAATATGAAGCTTAACCCAAGCAAATATGCCTTTTCGATCACATCAAGTAAGTTTTTCAATTACATGATCAACAAAATGAGGATAGAGGTGAACCTGAAAAAGGTTCAAGCAATCTTAAACATGAAAGTGCTAACCTTAGTGAAAAAAGTACAGAGGTTAACTAGCAAGATAATTACCTTGAGCTTATTCATGTCTAAGTCGACAGAACGATGTCTGCCATTCTTCAAAATTTTTAGAAATATATTTAACTTTAGTTGGACCTTTCAGTGTCAAAAAGTTTTTGAAGAACTCAAAAAGTTCTTATCCTCTCTACCTATTCCATCTAAGTAGAGGCCTAGTGAAATCTTGTACGTATACTTGACCACCATAGACTAAGCTATTAGCTTGGTTTTGGTTCGAAATAAGGAAAAAAAGCAAAAATCGATGTATTTTGTGAGCAAAGTATTAACAGGACCAAAAATTAACTATAGCAGTATAGAAAATTTAGCTTACGTAATTGTTACTTTGGCTAAAAAACTCATGCCATAATTCTAAGCCTATTTGATCTACGTATTGACCAACCAATCATTGAGATAGGTATTATAGAAGTTAAAAATGTTAAGGAGGTTAATCAAATGGATAGTAGAGCTCTGCAAGTTCAACTTGCACATTCTACCCAAGTTAGCCTTAAATCTCAAGTACTAGTAGACTTCGTCATAGAACTCACCTCAGTACAAACTGAAAGATAAATAAAAAAAATAAAAAAATCTTAAAATTTAGAAATTGAAAGCTTTATGTTGACGGTTCGACCATGAACCACAGCAAAGGGGCCAGCCTTATTCTAATCAACCCGAAAAGATTACAATACCCATACATTTTAAGATTTAAATCCAAGGCATCCAACAATGAGACAAAATATGAGGCACTGATAGCTGACTTGAGATTGGTAACCAAATATAGTGTTCAATATATAACTGTATATAGCGATTCTTAACTAGTGATCGACCAAATAAATGGAAATTCAAGCTCGAGAAGATAAAATGCAAAAATATTTGGATAAATCGCTGGCCTTAGTGGCTGGCTTTAAAAAGGTTGAGGTTGAGAAAATATCGAGGTTAGAAAATTTGCTAGTGGACTCTTTATCTAAGTTACCTTTAAGGATAACAACAGAAAGTCCAAACCAAGTCTTAGTAGATGAGCTGATACATAAAAGCATCGTGAACAAGCTCATAGGATAGATCACAGAAAAATAAACCTAGATGATGTCAATTAATGCATACTTGACCATAGAAGCACTATCCAAAAACAGAATTCAAGCTAAGGCATTGACGAGAAAGGCCTCTCGGTACAAGATGATTAAGGAAAAATTATACAAAAGATCTTTTAGTCTACTTTATTTAAAATGTGTTGACAAAAAAGAGGTAGACTACGTCCTGCGAGAAATTCATAAAAGAATATGTGAAAGCTACCTCGGACCTCAGCCATTAGCCTATAAAGTGTTTAAACAAGGCTATTATTAGCCCACTATTAGAAGGGATGCAACTGAATTGGTAAAGAGACATGATAAGTGTTAGTGATTTATATCATAATGTATAAATCCATGGACCTATCACTAGACATGGATTAAAGAATTCATCACCAATCTTTTTTGTTTAGATATAATTGATCACCTAATCAAATTTGTCCTATTTAAAGATGAGTCCTAAGATTGACTTAGGTATCTTTAAATAGTAGATTTTAGTCAACGAAATCAGATTTCAGATTCGAAAGTGCGGTTACATGTGATGAAGGTTATAGCACATTTACAATGACCATCCAAATGATGGTACTAGTTTGATTTCAAATTATCCAAGCCTTAACCATATTTATGATTTATCAAAATATTTAATATTAAAAATTAATCATAAAATTACTTCAATAGTTTTGTAGCAATTTAAGAAACTTCTCTCACCTCAAGAGTATTCATGAAGAATAGTATCTCACCACGAAGAGGCTTTATCATCGAATTCATTTAAATTTTAGTTAAAGAAATAATCAATAAAATCTTCTAATAGTTTGGTTAGATTTACTTTGATGCAGATCTTACAATAGTTTGGTGAGATTTTATTATATGATTTTTTTACAAAATATAATAAAATTTCCAATAATTTAGTAAAATTTAATTTAAGATGTAAATCTTCCAATAGTTTGGTAAGATCAAAACAAAATATTCTATTAGTAATTATTTATTTTTTTTGTAAAAATTGATTTATGAGATTGTCCTACAGTTTGGTAAAATTCATAAAAAACTTTCAATAATTCGTAGGATTCATGAATTCATTTTAAAAACATTTTTATTATACTTTTTATTTTTTTAATTTATAAAAGTATTTAAAATAAATTATTTAATTTTAAAAATAAGTGGAATAATAATAATGATAATAAATGAAATTAAAAAGAATCTAAAAAATTAATAAAACAAATAAAATGAAATAGAAAATAAATAAGAAAATCTAGAAAAAATAAAATAAATAAAAATGTAAATTGAAAATAAAATGAAAAAAGACAAAAAAAAACCTGCAATCAGGTCAAATCTAGTGATGGATCAACATGTAGGTTAACCGGTTGACACATGGATCTTAGACTTTCAAAACGGCATCGTTTTGGTGCAGTATAAAAGCCCAAGTTTTTTTATTTTTCTTAGAATCACCTCAGCCTTCTCTCTTTCTAGCTCTTTTTTCTCTCTCACCTTTATTTAAAAAACCCAGATTTGGCCATCAAAAATTGGGTTTGATTGTTGATTTATGAAAAACTGGCTAGAACTTGTCCGAAAACTTCAAACCTTACTGAAAAATTCAACGAAAAATTCAAACTTTCAAACAAAAACCCAAAATTTCCTAGATTTCCTAGAAACTTCCTTCTTTCAGATTTTTTAGGGATTTCAAATAACTTTACTTTTCTTTAAATTCATGACCTAACTGTCAACTAATCCTAAAACAAATTCATCCAAAACAATAGCAAAACCCCAAAACCTTCCATTTTTCCTCCCTTACCTACTTTATGTAATTTAGAGATTCATTTATAGGGTTCATTTAACACAAATTTAGGGATTTAATAACATTAATTTATGCCTGAATTTTGGGATTTTATTGTGATCAATGATTCCATTGATTTTGGTTTCCAATAAAGCCAATCTTCTTTACCTGATTCACAAATAAGATTTCAGTAAACTTTTGCTGATCTACTTTCTTTTGTTAATGAAAGAAAGAATAAATAATAACAATGATGATAATGATGATGATGATGATGATCGAGCCCAAAGCCTATATTCAATGAATCACATACCTGGATAAAAATGGATGTTTACAGTTTGCTCACATGCAATATCTCTCCTCAATTGAGCTCACTTCTATCATCAGCCCATGGCCTTTCATGCAATGAGAAATGAACATCCTTAGATCTTTCACTTTGGCCATGGGCTAGAGGAGATTTATCTTATTAGCAATATATTACTTCACAGAATGGCTTGAAACTGAGGCCTTGGCTACAATTACAAAGGCCTTAGTAGAGAAATTTGTGTGAAAAAATATAGTTTATAGATTTGGCTTACTTCAATCAATAATAAGGACAATGACAAACAATTTGAAAACTCCAAGTTCAAGGAATGGTGTTCAAACTTTCACATCGCTCCCAGGTTCACATCGTTTGCCTATCCTCAGTCTAATGGATAGGCTAAAGCTACGAACAAGATAACATTAGAAGCTTTGAAGAAAAACTTGATGCAGTAAATGGGAAGTAGGCTAATGAGCTCCAAATGGTGCTATAGGCCTTGAGGACAACCACGAAGTACCAAGAAGTGAAACCCTATTCCATCTAGCATTTGAAACAGAGGTCATGATACCTATTAAGATCGGTCTTATAAGCTTGAAATTTTAATTAGGGTCAGAAAAAGGAAATGAAGAAGTGCTTAAAGCCAATTTATAACTAGTCGAAGAACAGAGAGACATAGCCCTAACACAAATAGTAACTTAATGGCAATATTGTTCTTAGGACATAAAATGTAGATAATTTAAAGGTTTACTTTCAATAACTTGATCTAAATTGAGCTGACATTTGTATATTGTACTTGAATATAGAAATTAAGTTATGCTTAATGAACTTGTGCCTAACCGATCTAACAAAATCTGACCTAAAACTTAGATGAATTCTCAAGTTAATTTAATCCAAATGATTATATGAATCCTCAATTCAGTTAACCAAGCTCAAATTTCTTTAATTAACCATGTTTAAACTTATTCAAATAAAGAAAAAAAATATAACAAAACTAAGCTAAAGCTTGGAATAAACTGAACAAAAATTTTATTTCATTTTTTGCTAAGTACAAAAGATGTTAAGAAGATAATTTTTATTTGAGGTTATTGCAAAAACTAACCTCATACATTAGAAAAAATTTACAAAAGTTAAAAATAAAAAAATCATGTAGTAGTAACATCAGCAGGAGTAGCAGTAGTAACATCTGCATCAATAAAAACAGCAATAGCAGCATCCTCATCAACAAGAGCCTCAACCCCTCCACCTCATTTTCGGTACCCAAAGATGCCTTGAGCTTAGCATCCATAATCTCATCATCATCATCCTCTTCTTTTTCCTCCTCGGACTGATTTGGAAGAGACCTTTATATGATATTGTTGATATCAATATCAGATAGGTTAAGGTTAAGAGTGGGGAATTTAAATTATACCTTATTTTTGGCCAATTAGAAAGCACCCAACATATTTTTTTGGAAGAACTCTACTTTCATTTAAAGGCATTCATTGAAGGTTGTAAACTCCTCCACATCTTTCTCTTTTAGATCTTTTTATTCTTTTTCTTTAGCATCCAACTCATATTTTAACCTTGCTATCTCGCCTAAGCATCATTAAACTTGAGCTTATCCTGCTCCCTCATTGACTCAGCTAAGGTTTTATCAACCAAGATGCCTCCAGCTTTACTATTAGCTCATCATTTTTTTTCCTTAGCTTAGCTTCTTTTTTATGGGTTGTGCTGAGGCTAGACCTGACATTGCCCAGAGTGTTTGAGCTTTTCTTGTGCTCCTCAACTAGGACAACTATATCTTTCTCGACCTTAAGTAGATGGCCTATAGCGAAGTAAACGTGATAAAAAAAACCTGACTGGTGTTCTCTAGGGGTTGAGGTGAAAATTTTTGTTAGACTGCATAGAATGAACTTGGACTTAGCAAAATGAAAAATAATAAGAAAATCGAGCTGAAATCAATTAGTGCTTACCAATTAAAGGGAGTGCGACTTTACAAAACCTCATTGCCACACTTAAGCTGGTGATTGGGTCATCAATAATGGTGTACTCTAAGCTTATATAGATATTCTCTAAGTTAAGCCTTAACACCCTAGCCTTGGGATTCTCTAGAATAGAAGTAAGATACCTCTACCCTTGATTTTTTTGCTAGAGGAGGTGCTGGTGCTGGTGCTGATGTTAATGAGAGATTCTGACCAATTTTATCCTTTGTTTTTTGAGCTGCGAAAGAGTGATGTAGTGAAAGGTTGATGACTTTGTCCCCTCTACAAGATGAAGCCCCAAGCTGATTTTTTTTTTTTCCTTTCTTGGGCCTTGGACTGTATTGGTACAGGTCAAAATTAAAGTCATTACTGTTAGCCATCTCTACAAAATCAAGCTAACAGTTAAATAAAATTAAGTTAAAATAAAATCTTATAAGGTTACCTTAAACTTATCCTAGTCATTTCTCATTTATTACTTTAGAGGAGGTCAGCTTGTGGGCATTAATGACGAGCTCCCTTTATGGGTTTACTTTATTATTTTATCCTAATCTGATAGATTTAGGACAAAGAGAGCCATCGATGAGTCCACAAAAGCATTAAGCACACTTTTTATTTCCTATACCTTAACCTCAATAGTGACCATAATCTTGAGCTAGCCATTTTTATTTATTTTTTGTTTTTAAATATAAAGAAAGAACAACTTCTAATTTTTCTTAAACTTAGACAATTGACGAATAGTTTTTATTAGGCTGAGCTATTATATAATACCACATTTTATCATCGGGGTGCATTTTAATAGAAAATAACCCCCTAAATAGAGAGAGAAAAAGAAGGATGTATAGATGTTGACAAAGGATAATGAAAATAACTGTGTACCGTATAGAGTAAAGGATGAGCTGGGTGATAGTTAAATTATAAAAATTGAAAATTGAAACATATAAAGAATGAATGAAAACCTCAGACCAACCATAAAAAAATTTTAATATTTATAGAGCTGATGTGGCTCCAATTATCAGTGACCTGATCTGAGGAGTTCAACGTTATTATATTATACCCCTCTCTAGGAAAAAGGAAAGTTGTCATAAGAACGCAAGCATGATGAGTTGAACATATGTTAGGATAATTTTCAAGATTTACCCTGCCATTTAGTTTGTTCATCACATCATTAGAGATTATGCCGCAATCACAAGGAGTATATATAGGACCTTAGCCAGGTCGTTTTACCCCTTAGGATTCCCTTCATCCCTATCATTTTCCTCAACCAAGGTACTCTTTTCCTTTTGTTACTTCTCAAAACCTTCCTCATCAAAATCTTAATAGTCAAAAGACTCTGACTCGTGAGAAGGACTAAGATTCTGAGGTGGAACTATGGTTGAGAGCAACTCAACTTTGAGGGAAGAAGGACAAGGTAGAGACACCTTATGAGAGAAAAAGATCTTAACAAGAATTGACTGGGGTGGAATAGAAGTAACAACAGGAGCATCGATAGGGGGAAAAGTAGAAGTAAAATAAAATTGATGTGATTGAACCCTGAAAAAGGGGAACAACCAAATATGAAAGAAAATTGACCATAGAAGATGGACCGACCTAAAAGACAAAGAAAGGTGATGGATTTTGTATGTCAAAGTCTATTTGAGCACAAATCTCCTCCATGCTTAGGACTCATTCTCTTCTTGCTTGAGCATTTTTTTCGTTTCACTACTACGCTTCTTTGGACATCAAGTTAAACCAGAAGGACATTTTCTCACAATTATGATTCCTGATGAATGGTGAAAGTAAATCATCATTGTCTTGCTCGAGCTAACCCTTTCAAGTTTTACCTTATAACTCTCAACCTCCTCAGAACTTATGCTAGAAGACATAGTTAAGACTACATACTGAAAAAAGTATAGAAAAGCTTTAAGGTCGAAAAACTTTTAAGGTAAAAATTTTCAAATTGGATTAAGAGCAAAGAAAGCAAAAAGGTGAAAAATTGGGGCCCCAATAACCCTTCATATAGCTACACTGTTGACTAGATGAATGATATAGATCATGCCATGAGTCAGATTGAAGAGAAATAAATGTCTTTTCATATTTCCTATCTAAATTTTTCTACTCAAACTATCACTCTTCTCATTTTATATGTCAAACCAACCAGATAGGGCAAACCTTAGGTCAGATCGATCAGACCGAATGAACCCTAGCTCAAACTAGCCAAATCAAACAACTCCATGAAATGGACTGGATGTTTAGCTCATCATCAGAGTTCAAAGTAAAAACCTAAAATCAAACTCCTGGAATAAAACAGAAATCTCACGTAGACCGAACAAACTCCATTACTAACCTTGAATCATTTTGGACAATTAACACCTCGATGACGTTGAAGCTAGCCATACACTCAACTAAGACGTATGCACAAGATCAAATTCTCACTAGATTGGACTACGACTTCAGGCCATTTATCTCTTGATACCAATCTCCCCTATGACATCTGCTCCAAAGAACCATGTTTCATGTCATCTTCCTCTACCTACCTAATCTACGTTGAGTGTACTAATCATATGTCAAATAGTCTGATACTCAGACTGCTTGATGAGGGGAAAGAATGTTGGGGGCATTTAGTGGTCAAAAGGGCATGATAGTCTTTTTTTATGTTAGAAGCCTTTAGTAGACAACCAGTGATAATTGTGATATTTGCACCGACCTGACATGTTAGGTTAATCTGACATTTTCAATATCACATCAACTCGACAATGTCCTTATTGTTCCCTAATGGTCCCCTACCTATAAATATGAAGGTCCAAGCACCATAAAAATAACATACATCACTCCATCTTCTACCTATTACTCTCATTTCGACCTCATTCTTTCTAATTTGTGTGTCGGAGTGCAAATGCAGAGAATACTCATTGTCTTTGCCTCTAACTATCATTCTCTTCTATTTTTTCAGGAATATCCTGAGACCAAAGCCCGATACAAACAATAACCATATATAATATATTAAATGAAAAAAACACTTTAAAAATAATCATATTTAACAATCTTTAACCAATGTCTATAAACATGTGTTAACCAACCCCATTTTACTAACAGTTAATTTATTTGTTAATATCTTGTAATGATGCTATCATTAGTTGAATTGTATGAATCTAGATTAGAGAATTTCAAGCAAAGAAAAAAGAAAGGTTACTGTCACATTATTTTCTACATATACATTCATGGCTTTGCTTTCAAAAACTACTTTTGCACTATCTATTGTCATTAACATCGTCTATTAGCTTGTTAACTCTTTTTCTGTTTTTTTTTTTTTTTTTTTTCAATTTTTGAGGTGAAATCCTCAAAATTTGAAGATTAAACGTGAAACTAGTATGAAAAGGAAGGGACTGAAACAAAGATTCTCTTTTGCTTCCTAATAACAAGTTGTAAGCTTGTAACATTACATACAGGGAATAGATCGGAAAACAAGTCCAGTCTCTGTCCCATGCACTACCGGTACAAGCATTCTTAGACTAGCTACAAGTTTTCCCACTTTTTTCTACCCTCGTTGTTCCTCCCACATGCATTTAAACCCCTCTAAAGTTGTTCATTCTCACATTCCAAACCGCATAAATTTGAAACTTCACAAGAATCTTTGAGAGAAGGGTGAAGAGATTGCTTTTAGGCTAAACCAAGGTGGAGAAGGGGTCTGGGCAGAGGCAGAACCAGGAAAAAAAGAGGATCTTATTTCAGGGGAGGAGGTTTTCAGGGTCAATCTATCTTTCCAAAAGAGGAAAGGAAGTGTGTTTCCAGTGAAGAAAAAACTTGTGAAGAGAATGATGTTTGATTGTATAGCTAAATCTTTATGTTCAGTGCTTTTCATTTCCCCTGATAAAGCATCCTTGTCCAGCAAGGTGGGTCTTTCGTCAAACATGAGTCTACTCATCAAAATCATCCGAAGGAACCCTTGATTGAGCATTGCAGCATCACGACATAAATTAGTTTCTTGGGAATTTTTCCCATTGTTTTATTAGTTTGCAAATCTCTTGTATAACAAGTTTACTCAAAAAATAAAAAAATAAAAAGAAATTTTGGTTATGAATGTTAACTGGTGTGCTATAAATTTATGTTCTTATTTATACATGACAGTTGAATTCTAAGGACAAAAACTCAATGCTTCTTCTTTGCTCTTTCCGAACGAGACTTGTTGCAGGATTTGGGTTTGGTTTTCCAGGATGTCTCCATTGTCACAAAAATGATATTTTGGATTCAATTCACAAAACAAAAGTGTATATATATATATATATATATATATAAGTGGTCTTATTAAATGCTAGTGAAAATGCCCCACAAGAGAAGGGGTGGGTGGAGGGGAGGGGACCATTTCGAACAATAGAATTAAAATAAACTGAGTAGGTCATCTTGATTACGTTGAGCATCTTTGGGAGATACAAGGACAATTGTAGAACACTTCAAAGGGACAGAACGATCCTTATAAGATTATTTTCATTTCGATAGAAAGCCAAGTTAATTAATTAGCGTACACAAAAATATGAATAAATAAAACCAAGGCAGTCATGTACCATAGGAGAAGAGCTCTATCAATAAAAAAAAAAATTTTCCTTCAGATCAATTGGCTCAAATAATAAAATCGTTCGCTTCACCAAGTGATTTTCAAATTTGAATTTTTTTAATAATATTATTTTGATTTGATTATATTAAACCTTTTCGTGAACTACTTTAGCTAGACTTGATGTGCTTTTTAAAAGCCGTACTCAAAACTAGACTAGACTCGAAAAGCCCGAAAGTTCAAAAATTACTAAAATATCAATATTGTAACATTTTAACTATATTTTTAAATTAAAATTAAATAAAAAAATATTTGTATGAATAATTTAATATTTCAAACAAAACCCAAGCTGGAAAATCCCTTTTTAAGGCCATATCCATGGACAAGTCTAAGCTATTAGTGAGAAAATTATTTTAAAATATTTGTCTTATTTTACGGTTAACTAATCTTGTAACAAATTATATATATATATATAAAAGCAACTTTACTAAATCAAGGAGAAGGTACGTGATCTAGCATATGTTCTGGAATCTAGCATATGTTCTGGAATCAGATAAGGAAATTTTGTGGGCCAAAAACAAAAGGGGGGCCTATTAAAGACTAAATTGTTTACACATAATCCAAGTATATTGAGTTTATAAATACTCCTACGTACGACGACTCCGAAGAGGTCTTCTTCAGTCAGATGTGATTTGGAATGTCCCCCCCCCCCCCCCCCCTCCCCTTTTTTTTTGTCCAAAAAATCAAATATAAAATTCGAAAACTAGCATTCTTAAACATCAGTCTTTTGCCTTATCTTCATGTATTTATCTATCCATAAATACGGTACCCAAAAAACATATATACTTTCATTGAATAGAGTAAAAAAAAATCGTTTATTTAAATTTTAGTAGAAAAGTTATGCGAAAAAAAGTATTTCAAATATGTTTAAGAGTTATTAATGATTTCGTATGTTTGTTTTTTTAATGCTAAGAACTCTAGTATTAATTGCTTTCATTGGAGTCCAAGTTAGATTTGGAAAAGAAATTAAGAAATATAGTTAGAACAGAAGCCAAAATCTATTAGTAACTTTTTTTTTTTTTTTTGAGGTTGTATTTGGTAATTTGAATTTTAAAAATGAGATTTAAATTTTAAATTTAACATAAATTATGGAGCAAAGTAGAAATCCATTTATATTAGTGGAAATTTTATATTTTTATATTTACATCTAAATTAAATTTATAATTAATTTAAATCAAAATAATATTTTTAATTTTAGTCATATTGATCTAATGACAAAAAAAAAAAAGTATAGGATCACGCCTCATAAATTATACACATGAAAATACAACTTTCATAATTATTTTGAAATCTTTGATTTTGTTGGATTCTTGTTTACTGGTGAATTTGAAATACTTAAATTTGTGAATTTAAAATTCATGTTCTTATAACCTTTCAAATAAATTGGCATATTGAATCTTAATTAATTTGTACATAGTGTTGATTTGATTTTCATAATTTATATAGTAAATCAAATCTAAATACACAATTTCAAATTCATCTTATCAAACATAACATAAATAAATTTGAATCAATTATGGTTCTTTGCGTCTCTTTAACAATAAACTCTAAGAAAAAACGCACTTAAAGAAATGGAAATGAAAACCTACTCATTAATTTATAGTTTGAAAGGAGGGAAGCACAGGCCGAAGAAAACATACTCATACCTCATAGCTTGTACGTATAAGCTAAAAATATAAAAGGGAAATGACGTTATGATTCGCTGAGATCAAATGCAAGACGTTATCTGCTGATCTCATGCCTTCAGATTTCATGCGATCTCCCGTGAAATGAAGTTGCCAATGTGCCTAATTTCGATTCTTTGTTTCAATTGATATGACACGTCCACTCAAGGATTCTTTGGCTCAACTTGCAGCAGTATAAATAAGTTGATCAAACGCCTGAGGGTACTCAACTCTTACAAGGCTCATCAGCAGAGAAATCGAGAGTGGTGACCGAGAGATGGATTGTAATGACCAGAATCTTGAAAAGGGAGTGAATTATAGAGCAAAGCAAGGCCCTGCAACTGTATTTCCAAGAAAAAGGAAGCCAGTGAAGAAAATGATGTTCGATCAAATGGTCCAATGTGTTAATTCTTGCTGTGGTCGAGGTCCCTGCTGTTGCTCTGGAACATCTCAATCCAGCAAGTCTGATAACTGCTCAGTGTCGACAGAGGTGGCCGTGCAGCCATCCAAAACAGAAAAAAATTAAAATTAAAGGATCGGTTTATTTTGTAAGGATGGCTAACTGAATCATCATTTCATGCATATCCTTACTAAGTTACTTTTCCCTTACCCGGAAGTAATTTTGAAAAACAATTATTGTCTTTTGATGTTTCGTAAATAGTTTTATCATTAATCAAATGTATGTGTTCTAGATAATTTAAAGAAGCGTTGAGACTTGAGATCATTATGTACTAAAAAAAAAAATATTAACAGTGTAATTATTAAATGAAGTGTCAAAAGAATTTTTCATAATTAGTAAAGCTATTATATGTGAGATTTTTTGTTTTTCTTTTCGAAGAGATTTGTCTGTCCCTTTTTTTTTTTTTTTTGTTTCCCCTTACTGTAGAGCATTGTTGCGAAAACAAAATTAATGGGCCGAGTCAGTTGAAATGCTTAAGTTTGATTTAGCATTTTAGTTTATTCCATGTGTTTATTCAGCCCCAAAGTAGACAATTAATGCTATTACTGTTTGGATTAAAATCTTATTTTTCAGAAAACGGTAATAAAATAAGTGCAATTTAACTGAGTTTTAGTATTTTAACAAAAAATTTAAACACACTAAATTTATAATAATTTACTTTTAAAATAAAAATTACGTTTGATCTGTAATCGGTATAAAATTTGTATCCACATCTTATTTATGCTACTAAAGATGAATAGACCTACCATTAAGAATTTGTAACTTTATCTAAGGTTTGCATCTTATCTAAACAAGGGTGAAAAATAGCAAAAAAGCTCATGAATTTTACAAATAATAAATCCCTATATTTTTATTTAACGAGCAATTGGAGTATGGGACAATTTTTTGTTTTTGTTATGACTAACAAGTTGAGAGAACCACGAAATGGGCCTTTAGAATGTTAGGGGCTCGTCTGCATGGCGTCCCATGACAACCAAGTTTTGTCGCCAAGATATAATTGGCTTGCATTTTATATTGGATCAAGGATCCTATTGGTAACCTTTTTTGTCAATATGGCCAATCCTGACATTTAATCTTGCTTTAAGATTTCGGGGTTCATATGTTCTATGAGTGAGAAACTTTTGGGCTTAGAATAGTGGAACTTTTGGGATTTCTCCTGGGCTTGAGCATGATAGCACTAAGTGAAGCCCAACAATTTAACCGAGTTTCAGTAGTGATACTGAAAGGTGTGGATCATTTCGAGGAAAATGATCACTTAATTAATAATTCACAACATTTAGGAGGGGAAGCAGCAACTAGGAAATTCTGAAGCTCCGTCAGCGCAATTTCATATATTCAGCGAGAATAATGGTCAACAAGATTTCGCTTTGGCAAATTCAACAAGCTTTAGCATATTTCCAAAGCCTGATGAATACGTTTCTGATTTTGAAATTCTTCAACTGCCACATGAACCTCGAATTTTATAAGTTTCCAAGTGTCACCCATTTAATTGCACTGCTTTTCGCAATCACACTTTCTCTTTTTGGTACTATAAATTTATATAAGTTGGTTAACAAAGAATCAAACACCCTTAATTATCCAACTCTTGCAAGGATTTGCATTCCATAAGAAAATCTGGAGTGGGCAACACCGAGAGTGGGTCTGAAGCAGAATCGATGATGCAGGAGCCATGTTCTTTGGTGAAGAGTGGTCGTCTGCTTCCAAAAAGTAGGCGGCTAGTAAAGAGAAATATGTTAAACCGTATATTCCAGTCCATTACTTCGAATCCCTTTGTAGTTCTGATGCTTCCCATTCCTCTATTTCACCCTCTAGTTATTCATGGCTATGCTCTGTTATGTTAATCGGATTTAGAGTGAGTATTGGATACGAGTATGTATACAATACATGTATACTTAATTTCAGCTCTGTTAAATATGTGTCAAACACAAATATTTTAAAAAATTGAAAAGTTTGAATGATATAGTTGATTTAAGTGATTGGTTGAATTAGGTGATGCCCCATTTTGTTCGTAAAAAACGAGTTTCTCGATTTTACTCTAATTTGATCTTGAATTATTGGGCCTAATTAGACTTTAGCCCAAATGTAATTTTGTTTTTTTTTTATTTATTGGACTTTAATTTTAAATTTAATTTTACTATTATTTTTTTTCTATTTTATTATTTTTTTTCTTTTCCTATTTTTCTTTCCATCTTCTCTTCTTCTCTGGTTTTTTTTTCTAGAGTTTTCGGTGCATTAAATGCACTGTTAGACTCTGCAGCAAGAACTTCAAAGTCTAAAATTTCGGTGTAACCAAAGTCACCGGTGGCCACCATTTGTTTTCTTCAGATCCCAAAAAATCTAAGATTTGATCTTTCAATGACTATAAATAAAGCCACATAGCTACACAAGAAAAAGGACAAAAAACACAGTTACCAAAAGAGCAAAAGCATTACAAAGCATTAAAAAAAATTCTCTTGAAAAATTGGGACCCACAGCCCGTTATTAAAAAAAAATAAATAAATAACACAAAACACGTCCCCTCAGAATGGGGAATCACATCACCAAAAATAAGCAAAAAAAAAAAAAGTAAAAAAAAAAATTCAGCTAAAATTTTGAAGGCAGATTTGAGTTTTTCAAGGCCATTTTTTTTTAAAAACAAAGCTCAAAACTAGAAAGAGGAGATCAAGAGAAATTTTTGGTTTTTTTTTAATTTTTTTGTCATCGAAAATAACAGTCGACTGCCAACGATAGGGAAACAGTGACCGGTGTGGCGACATCTCACTGATTTTTGGAAAAAAAAATGGAAAGCTAGGTTTCTATTAGGTTAGAAAGATAAAGTCTCTTTTTTTAAAAGAGAGTGATTTGAGAAAAAATGAAATAAATTTTTTTTATTTTTATAGTACTATAAAAACAAAAACTCAAATTAACTTCATTTTAAGAGGGAAGAACTGTCTGCTGACTCATAACCTAACCCGAGTTTCTGGTTGGTTTTAGCTAAATTGGTCTACACTAATTTAAAATGATTGAACTACTCTAAACCGCCAAAAACTGCTCTAAATCGCATAGAACCATGTTGAACTAGCTAGGCCGTTCCAGATCACTTTGAACGGGTTGAAATGCATTGAATCATCTATTAGACCATTGACTAGCGCTGATTAAAAGCATCTTCAATATTTCTATATATTCTTTTTTTTTTCATTTTTTCTCAATTTTTTTATATATTTTTATTATTTTTACTTCTATTTTTTAAGATTTTTTATTTTATTTTTATATGAATTTTGTTAGGAAAAATAAAATAAATGGTGAAAAATATTTAGGAAAAATAAAATATTTTTAGTTAAGATTTATTAAAAATAAGTATAAAAATAAACTAAAGAAAAATTGAAACTATAATTTCCTCCGAAATACTTTTTTTAAAAATAAAATTAAAAATAAGATGAAATAAATGAAATAGAATTTTTGAAAAAAGTAGAACAAAAAGAATAATAAACAAAATAATAAAACAAAAATAAAGTCACAAGTGATGATTTTATTGACGATCTTAAATCAAGAAATTTTCTCAATAATTTATCAAAATATTGGGAATAATTTTTAGAATTTTTCTAATAATTTTTTTATAAACTATTTTTTACCAAAATAAAATCCTTTTTAACTAATAAAATAAATCAAAAAAATCACAAGTGGTGATTTTACTTGTGATTTTATTGAAAATATTAATATAAAGAAAATTTCCAAAATATTCTAAAAGTGTTGAAAATATGTTAGAAATTTTCAAACATAAAAATAATAATAATACTTGCTTTGAATAAATAGCAAAAATTAAATAAATAGATAAAAAAAAGAATAATAACAATAAAAATGAAAATCACAAATAGTGATTCCTATGAAAGTATTTTCCAAAATTTTACCAAAAGTGTTAATAAGATTTTTTAAAAATCTTTTCAATAAAAAATAATAATATATAAAATACTTAAATTGTCAACGCAAGTAAAATTCTCATGATGGGATAAAAATAAAGTCATGAATGACGATTTTATCCAAACTCCTATGAAAGAAATTTTTCTAAGATTTTTCCAAGCGTGTCGGAAATATTTTGAGAATTTGAATTTTCACTTACCTCCATAATAAAATTTTTTAAACAACTAATAATTATTTCAAAGTAAATTTAAATTCTCATTTATGACGAAATTAAGAAGAAATTACAAGTGATAATTTCCTCGAAATGTTAGATAAGAAATTTCTTTAAAATATACCATAAGTGACAATATGATTTTTTTTAGAAATAATACAACAAGAGAATTATAATTTGCTTTGTTACTAAAATATTAAATTAGATCTGACGATAGAGCCTTTTCAAGGAAATAAGTGATTTCTTTGAATATTTTTAAGGTGAAAAAAAATTTTAAGTTATGCCGAAAGTGTCAGAAGTAGCTTAAAATTTTTTTAATATTCAGATAATAAAAATATAACAAAAATGATAAAATAATAAGTAAAAACTATTTAAACAAAACTGTTTTAGGATCCTATAAAATTAATTGGTATCGTCTTCGGATGGGTGCTGTGAAAGTATTATAACATTCTCTACACATAACTATACTTTCAAACCTAACCTCAAATTCTTTTTTTTGGTACTATAAATTTACATAAATTGGTTAACAAAGAATCAAACACCCTTAATTCACTAACTCTTGCAAGGATTTGCACTCCATAAGAAAATCTAGAATGGGCAACACCAAGAATGGGTCTAAAGCAGAAGTGATGATACATGAGCCATTTTCCCTAGTGAAGAGTGGTAGTTTACTTCCAAAAAGTAAAGGGCTAGTAAAGAGAAATATATTAAATTGTATATTCCAGTCCATTGCTTCAAATCCCTTTGTGGTTCCAATCCTTGCCATTCCTCTATTGCACCATTTTGTTATTCATAGCTATGCTCTGCTATGTTAATTGGATTTGGAGTCAGTGTTGGATATGAGTATGTATACAACACATGAATGCTCAATTTCAAGTCTGTTAAATACGTGTCAAACACAAATACTTCAAGAAAAATGAAAAGTCTAAACAACATAATTGCTTTATATGATTGGTTGAACCAGCTAATGCCCATAAGTAATAATAGGATTACTTTTGAAAAGTATAAGGGAAATAAGAATTTAAACTTTGAACTTTTTATGAAGGTGATAATTGTTAGGTCAAGTTTAAGTTGTTTTTATCCAAGTTTTTTATTTTTAGCATATTCATTATATTTTCTATATTTATGTCTTGATATCATAATGTTATATATATAATTATTTTATTATTTTTATGATTTTGGGTAAAATGAGAGCTC
Source organism: Durio zibethinus (assembly GCF_047325235.1). NCBI lineage: Eukaryota > Viridiplantae > Streptophyta > Magnoliopsida > Malvales > Malvaceae > Durio > Durio zibethinus. The sequence continues at coordinate 6,096,647 of NC_143181.1, forward strand.
ATACCTGACTTAGTTTTTTTTTTTTTTTAATGTAGGCTAAATGTACAATAATTTTTGACCAAATATTCAAAAAAAAAAAACTCTTGTTTTATTAAAATCCAAAATTTGGAATTTATTTTATTGCATTATCTCTACAAATTTTCATTTAAAATTGCTATTAAGTTGTTTGAAGTTTTGCCTTTTGTTTTGTAATGTTTCCTCTTTTTCACCAAAAAAAAAAAAAAAAGCTTTGAATTAAACAATTTTGCAAACAATATATACTTGTTAAGGGTATTTAGTGGTCAAAAGGGCATTGTAATCTTTTTTTTCTTGTTAAAGGCTGACAATGGGCAACCAACGACATTTTGGATATTTGTGTTAACTTGACATATCAGGTCATCTTGACAAGTTTAATGCCACATCAGCTCAGTCATATCACTATTATCCTACGTTGGTATCATGTTCCTTATCTATAAATATGGCAATCTAAGTACTATCATTCTAGGTTCGATCTTTCCCTAATCACTATTTTCCTTTCCTTTCGATCTTTTTTTTATTTTATTCTCTGACTTGCATGTCGTAATACAAACATAGAGAGCACCCCCTATCTTTATGCCTAATCGTTCTCTTCTTTTTCTTATCCTACTAGAACTACCCTCACATTAGAGCTCAGTACCAATATTTGGCACATTAGGTAAGGGTTTTTTATTCATTAGCTAAGCTTCAAATCATACCCCCAAAAAAAGAGCCTTAGAAAAAGGACATGAGGTTGTTCTAGCTTGAACAGAAACACATAATAGTAAGCACTTAGATTGATCTACCCCACAATAGGTTGGTCCAACCATGGAGCAATTCTAGGCTCTAACTAAGTAGACATAAGCTTTTAAGCAAATGCTACACACTATAACCCCACCTTAAGCCTTAAATCCTAGTCACCTTCGATTGACAAGCGATGGAGAAATAGCCAAGCTATGAGAGGTAAAAGCTTTCTCGGCCTCAAAGGAAGAAAAACATGACATCCCAATCGCTCACCATTACCCAAGTCATAATTTAACACATGTCACAACCTAAAAATCAAAACAAACTGACTTGGAACACCAGTAAAACAGAGACTTGGAAGCCTAAATACAAGCCATAAAGAAAGAACTAAAAGGAAAGATAATAGCTTTTGATGATGAGCTCAAATTTTGGGAAACCTTATTCTTTACTAAAAAAATTAACAGAGTTATACCTCTAAATAAGTTCAAAATGCCGACTTTAAAAACTTATGATGGTATATATGATCCTTTTAACCATTTGAAACTTTATAGAACTAATATAATGATGCAAGATACAAATGAAGCTTTAATGTGTAAAGGCTTTTCTACCACCCTCAAGGACATAACTCAATCCTGGTATAGTAGTTTAAAGCCAAGGTCAATCATAAAATTTAAAAAGCTTAGCCATTCCTTCTTGTTCTAATTTATGAGTAGTAAAATAATGAAAAAGACTACGTTAAGCCTGATGTCGATCCATCAAGGCTAAAATGAATCTTTTAAGGATTATGTCATACATTTTAATGTGAAAGACCTAGAGTAAACGATCGCTATAGCCGCAATAACAAGTGGATTCAATGACAAAAAGCACTACCTCAACCTAACCTTGTCCTTAGAGCCACTAAAGACTTTGGCTGACATCTTACTCGTAGTTGAGAAATACATAAAATGTTGAAGCTATAATGAGAAATAATCAATGTGAAAGAGACTCATCTTCCCTTTTCGATCTTAAAAAAAGTAAAAAATTTTATGATCCTTTCTTAAGAGAAAAACGACATAAGGCTAGAAGCCTCAACAGAGAAATAATTTATATTGCATTGAATACCTCACGAGAGAGGATTCTGATACAAATTGAGAGAAATCTAAAGCTCAAATGGTTGAAGCTACTAAGGTAAAACATAATGAAGGATCTAAGCAAAAGATGTGCCTTCTACAGAGACATAGATCACAACATTGAGGACTATATTGACATAAAAAATGAGATTGAAGCTTTGATTAAAATTGGTCAACCAGAAAGGTTTGTAAATGGACAAAGGTAAAGGCAAAATAGGCCAAACTATAGACGGGACCTAAAAAACCCATAAGGAATAAAGAAAGTAAATTAAAAGAAAATAAGAGACAAGAAGTTCAAAGAGATGAGTAAAGATAAGAGAGAGGTCAAGCTATCGATAACAGACCAATTACTAAGGTAATTAACATGATTACTAGATGAAGCCTTATCTTAGCTAAAAAGAAGTTTGACCAAAACATGATCATGGCTATCGACTCCTTAACAAAAAAAAAAAAAAGGTTAAAAAGATGAACCAATCTCATTTAATTTAAAATTTTGGAAAGAATTCAATACCCCATAATGATGTCATAGTGATTACAGTAGTGCTATATAATTACATGATCAAAAGAATCTTGTTTGATAATGGTAGCTCAATCGACATCTTGTATCTCCCCACCATAAAAAAAGATGAGAATCAAGGAAAATCAGTTGCAACCGATCATCATGACCTTGATTAGACTTGGTAATAGACAAGTACTAGTGAAAGTTATTATCAAATTACAATATCTTTGGGAATAAAACTGTGGACAGTCACATCAATCATAAAAGTTTATGGTTATAGACATCCTATTTACCTACAATATGATATTAAACTGACCTAGTCTATCTATTATGTAGCTTATAAGATCAGTTGCTCATCTGAAAGCAAAGTTTCCAACATCTCATGGGGTTAAAAAGGTAAAGAGAGACCAGTTTATGGCATAATAATGTTATGTTATGATAATAAAAGAAAGGACTAAAAAACACATTAACAGTTCAAATGAGGCCAAGAAAGTAAAAAAAAAGAAACAGATAATAGAAACCGAGAAAAAGTAAAAAAAAAAAAAAGGAGTAAGCACCTACAATACAAAATTGATCTGACAAAAGCATACTTTTAAGCCATTATGAGCTCTTAAGATTTATAGAAGATACACTTTTTATCATTTTTGTAATTTTTGAATATACTCAGAAGGTGACTAAGCTCTTATGTTGGCACAAACATCCATATGTTAATGGGGCCACGCTAACATGTTGGCTAAAAAAACTTTTGAAAAATTGAAATGAAAATACATGCATTTTTTTGTTTAATTTTTCATTCTGATCACTTTTCATTCTACTTATCAATAACATACTAATCATCATGTGGGGATTTGTCTTCGAAAAAAACAATCCTGCCCTAGCCAAATAAAAAGAAATAATTTATCAAAGACCATAGATAGACGAAAACTAACCTAAACCAGCATAAAACCTTATGTCTATACTATTTTGAGAGAACACTCTTGAAAAATACATGCAAATTAGAATTAAATAAAGAATAGTTAATTCAACTCTTAAGAAATAATACCAACCTGTTCACGTATACACTATCCAATATTACTGGAATTGATATTGAAGTAATGGTCTATAAGCTACATACCAATCCAAACATGAAACTAGTTTAGCAAAATAAGAAGGCATTTACCTCAGAAAACAAAAAGCTATAAAGGAGGATATTAGCAAGCTATTACAGATAGGCTTCATTAGGGAGGTCTACTACCTTGAACGGATAGCCACTATGGTAATAGTTTAAAAGCACAACGAAAAATAAATGATGTGTGTTAATTTTACTAACCTTGTAGACACCCAATTGGGTCCGGGCCCAGATCAATTGGGCCTAGCCCAAAGGGGTAAGGCCCATTTCAATCCTGTATTTTTTTTTCTTTTCTTTTTCTTCTTTTGTATTTTATGTATTTTATTATTATTATTATTATGTATATCTTTGTGTATTTATTTTTATTTAGATTAGATTTATATGTATTGTATGTATATAGTTATATATTTATTATTATTTTTTTTTTTTTTTTGTAATATATTTTTGGGTTTATCTTATGTTATTTTTTTTTATTATCTGTTAATTTTATCTGATTTTTTTTTTTGAATTATCTGATATTATTTTTTTATTTTTATACTATCATATCTTTTGATTATCTAGTATTTTTATTTATTTATTTTGATTTTAATTCTGGATGGCTAAGATTCAAAGTTGAAGAATCCCACTCTGGAGGAGAATTCAATCAGAAGAGTCCAGTTGGATTCAAAGACTGAATTCCCGTCCAATGAGGAATTGGGATTGATCAGGAACTCCTGATCAACCCCTATAAAAGGGATCCCCTGGAACAGAGAAAGACAGAAAACAGTGAGCCTGAGCTACTGATTTGAGGGGAAAAGGCGAATAGAAGAGTGTAGAAGGCTAAGAAAAGGTTTAGGAGAGTTCTAGGAATCATCGGGAATTTTTTGGGAATTTTTCGATTTTTTTTTTTTTTGGGAATTTCTGGAAATTCCAGATTCCGGTTAATTTTTCAGGCCAAGTTTGAATTTTTCGGCGACAATTCCGGCCAAATTTGAAGTTTCCGGTCACCTGCCCAGTTTTCGGCGAGGAATCCCAGAAACCGACGAATATTCCCAGAAACCGACCGACTTTCGGCCAAATTCCGGCGAAATTTCCAGATTTCGGCGACTTTCCTAGAATCTGGCACCGGTGTTCTTCATTTTCTAGAGAGAAGGGAGAGAAAAAAAGAAGAAGAGAGAGAGGGAGAAGCGTTCTGCCGAAAAAACGAAGGGGATTGCCTTTTATACCCTCCCAAAATGACGTCGTTTTGGCTTTAAGTTAATCAGAGGATCCGCGCGTTTTGCCGTAACCCGACCCGACCCGGGCGTCGACCCGCTTTCTGACCCGCGTGTGCCAGCCCACTCCCCCGAGTCGTTTTCTCTTCCTTGAGCCGAGCCGAGCCGAGCCGAGCCGCGATCCGAGCCGCTCTAGGTTTTTTTTTTTTGAATTTTTTTTTATTTCTTTGTTTATTTGTTTATTTTATTTTTTATTTTTTATTTATTAGATTAGGTTTATGTAATATTCTTTTTATTTATTTTTTATTATTTTATTTTCTTTAAATAAAAATTAAAAAAAATTCTAAAAAAATATATTTTTAGGGAAAAGTTGAAAGTATCAATTTTCCTCAGAAAAAAATTTCCAAAATATATTTTTAGGGAAAAATTGAAAGTATCAATTTTCCTTAGAAATAAATTTCCAAAAAAAAAATATTTTTGGGGAAAAGTTGAAAGTATCAATTTTCCTTAGAAATAAATTTCCAAAAAAAAATATTTTTAGGGAAAAGTTGAAAGTATCAATTTTCCTTAAAAGAAAAATAAATTTCCAAAAAAAAAGTATTTTTGGGGAAAAGTTGAAAGTATCAATTTTCCTTAGAAATAAATTTTCAAAAAAGGGGTTTTTGAGGAAAAGTTGAAAGTATCAATTTTTCTTGAAAATCGAAATTTCCAAAAAATATTTTTGGGGAAAAGTTGAAAGTATCAATTTTCCCTAAAAAAAATCATTCTTTCCTTCCTTTCTATCTTAATTTTGATTTTATTTTTTTCTCTAAATAATCCGACGACGGAGCCTCTGTAAGTGAAACAGTAGTTTTTCTTGCATACTCTTGAGGTGAGGGAATTTTCTCAATTTTCTGCTAAAAGTATTAGAGTCAATTGAGAAAAGTTTCCAATAATTAATTACTTGGTAAAATTTTAAGGCTTTTGGATAACACAAATTTAAGCTGGTACCATCTTTTGATGGGCGTTGTGAGGGTGCTATAACCTTCCTCACACGTAACCGAACTCCCGAACCCTGTTCTGGTTTGTAGACCTGAACCTATTCTTTTAGGGACCCTTAAGCTTAGGTGTTCCTTGAAAGGACAGATTCCTTAGGTGGCCAATCGCACCTAGATAAAAAAGATTGGTGGCGACTCCCTAAAAGTCAATGTCTAGCGATAGATCCCCGGATCTAGACGTTACGACAAACCTTAATAAAACATGTCCAAAATACTATTTTTCTCTCCCCAACATAGATTGGCTACTGAGCATGACCTTCTCAGTTTTGTAGATGCCTACTCTGACTATAACCAAATTAAAATGTTAAAGAAAGATAAGAAAAAAATAGCTTTTATTATTGAAAAGGGTTTCTATTATTACAAGGTGGTGCCTTTTGATTTAAAAAATGAAATGACGACCTTCCAAAGACTAGTCAACAAGGTCTTAAAAATCAAATTAACCATAATATGAAGGCATATGTGAATGACATATAGTAAAAAGTAAGAGCCTAACCAAGCACTTGAAAAACTCAATGAGACCATTGACACATTGAAAAAATATAACATAAAACTTAACCTAAATAAGTGCACCTTTGAAGTTAAATCTATTAAATTTCTCGGCTATATGATCAATAAAAGAGGGATAAAGGTAAATTAAAAAAAGGTTCAAGCAATCTTGGACATGAAATCATCAACTTCGATGAAAAAAGTATAGAGTTTAAGTGGAAAAATAACCTCCCTGAGCAAGTTTATATCCAGACTGACAGAACGATGCCTGTCATTTTTCAAAATTTTTAAAAATATCTCAAATTTCAAATAGACCCCTCAATGTTAAAAGCATTTGATGAGCTTAAAGAGTTCTTATGCTCTCTACCCATCTTTTCTAAATTAAGGTACGACGAGACCTTATATCTATATCTAGCCACCATCAACCAAGCTATCAACTCGATTTTGATCCATGAATAAGAAAGGAAGTAGATATCAATCTACTTTATAAGTAAGGTACTAACGAGATTAGAGATAAACTACACCAAAATAGAAAAGTTAGCATTTACGATTGTTAAGTCAGCTAAAAAATTTAAGCCATACTTTCAAGCTCACACAGTTCATTTATTAACTGACCAATTGCTTAAACATGTGTTATAGAAGCCAAAGCTATCAGGTAGACTAATCAAGTGGGTAGTAGAGCTTAGTGAATTCGACTTACATATACTCTTCAAGTTGATCTAAAAATCTCAAGTATTGGTAGACCTTATTGTAGAGCTCACATTGACTCATTTTGACGAATAATTTAAGAAGAATAAAAAAGTTACTGGAAAAAAAATGTAAAAATTTTTTGTTGATAGATCAATTATTAGCCATAGTAGCAGAGTCGGCCTCATCTTAATTAGCTCAAAAAGCTTGTAATATTAGTACACCCTAAAATTTAGATTCAAGGTATCTAATAATAAGGTCGAGTATAAAGCATTGATAGCTAGCCTAAAACTAGTAGTTGAACTAAATCTTAAGTATATAACCGTATACAATGACTCTCAATTAGTAGTCAATTAGATAAATGGTGAGTTTGAAGCTTTAAAAAAAATTTGAGAATACTTAGACAAAGCATTGGCCTTTGTCATAAAGAAAATAAAGAAACTCACTAACAGATTCTCTATTGAAATTGGCCTTAGGGATAATGATAAAAAACCCAGGCTAAGTCTTAGTGGCAAAATTGATAGTAAAAGCACAGAAGAGAAATTGGTCAGATAGATCAAGGAAAAGAAAACTTAAATGATCCCAATCAAGGCATACGTAACTACAAAAAAGTTGTTTGAGAATAGGATCTGAGCTATAGCTTTGATAAGGAAGGCTTATTGATATATAATGATTAACAAAAAATTATGCAATAGATCTTTCAGCTTATTTTTCCTAAGATATATAGACAACAAAGAAACAAATTATGTCTTGAGAGAAATCAATGAAAAGATATATGAGAATTACCTCGGACCTCAGTTGCTTGCTTACAAAGTACATAGGCAGGGTTATTATTGGCCCATTAATAGAAATGATGCAATTGACCTGGTGAAAATATGTGATAAATGCTAGAGATTTACCCATATATAGCACATTTCATTAACCAAGCTCATCCCTATTATCAATTATTAGCCTTTCATGTAGTGGGGGATGGATGACCTTGGACCATTCACCCTAACCATAGGTTATAAAAGATTTGTCCTAGTAGCAGTTGACTATTTCACAATGTGGCTTGAAGCCAAGGCCCTAGTTACTATAACTGAGTCCCAGGTTGAAAATTGTTATATAAAAAATGGTCTGCAAGTTTGGCCTACCTCAGTCTATAATTACAGATAATGAAAAACAATTTAAAAATTTGAGATTCAAATAATGGTGTTCTAACATCCACATCGATTTAAGGTTCATATCTTTTGTCCACATTCAATCTAATGACCAAGTTGAGGTAACTAATAAGATAATATTGAAGGCCCTAAAAAAAAATTAGATGAGGTTAACGGGTGGGCCGATGAGCTCCTTAGAGTACTATAAGCCTTAAGGAAAACCATAAAAGTCCTTATCGAAGAACCCTTTTTCACTTGACATTTGGAATAAAAGCCATGATGCTCGTAGAGATTGATTTTTTGAGCTTGAGACTTGAATTAGGGTAAAAAAAAATGAAAATACCATAAGGACTAACCCAGATTTAGTTAAAGAGCAAAAAAATGTGGCCTTAACCCGAATAGCAACTTATCAATAGAGGGTATTTAACTATTACAACAAGAGGGTCTGACATAAAAACATCAAGAGGGGTAACCTGGTACTTAAAAAGTTTAAAGCCTCCAAAGTTGATGATCGAGGTGGCAAGCTAGTTCCAACTTGAGAAGGGATTAATGTGGCTAAAAAAGTCGTTTATGATACAACTTATAGATTAAAAGACATGAACGATAGTCTCTTACCAAGGACATGGAACATAGACAATTTAAAAGTGTATTATCAATAGCTTAAACTCAGTTGAACTTATTCTTGTAATACAAAAGCCATCAAATGAAGTTACAATGATCATGTTCACTATGAGTCCTAAAATAGTATTTTGTCCAACCTAATATAAAATCAGCTAAATTCAACCTGAAACTTATGTTTGTTTTAATTCTTAAGTTCAAGATTTGACTAACCTAACATAATCTAAACCAATACTTGTATCAAGGTGGATTCTCAAGTAAATTTAAAACATTTTTTAACATTTAGTTAAATTTTAAGCTCATTCGAATTAAGTTGAGACTTAATTATCTTGAATCAAGTTAACATTTGGTTAAGTCATTTTGAGTCATTTGAGCTAAGTTCACCGAACTTAAGGCACGAAGTCATTCAATGAATTGTTGTTCTAGCTTAAACGTTAAAGAGGTCATTCACTCTTTTACTTAAATGTTAAAATGGTTAAGACAAACAAAAAACAAACAATAAAACCAAATTGAGATTTGAAATAAAAATTCCATTTTCACTTTATGATTAACAGGTCAATACAAAGAATCAATAATTGACAAAAGTTTGATAGAGTGATTTAATTTGAGGTCACCTTAAAAATTTGACTTCATTTTTAAAACAAAAATTTACAAAAATTAACAAAACAAAAAAAAAAAAGTATTATAAGTGTCAGTAGCAGTAGCAGCACTTTCGTCAACTTCAATAACAATAGCATCAACATGTCCCTCTTCAACATTGGGGGCCAAGGTAGCCTTCAGCTCCACTTACTTAAGCTCAGCTACCATTGTTATGTCCTCATCTTTTTCCTCTTTTCTCTCTTTGTTGAAATGATATAGATGGGGTATTGATCTGATGTTCAAATTGATGTTAGAGAGGTCGAGGTTGAGATAAGTGAATTTAAATTGAACTTTATCCTTTGCGAGCTCGAAGGCACCAAAGACATTGTTCATTGAGAACTCCACCTGAAGCTAAAAAAATTTTCTTGAGGTTTTAAACTCTTAGATGACTTCATCCCTACAAACCTCTTTGACCTTCTACTTGATCTTTTTTTTCTCCTTCACTTCAGCCTCGAGTTTGGACTTTAGCTTGATAATTTCAACTTGAGTATCATTAAGTTTTAGCTTGACTTATTCCTTCATAGACTTTGCTAAGGCATTCTCAATATACATACTCTCTAATTTAGTCATCAACTCATCAATCTTTTTTCTTTACTCGGCCTTTTTCTTGTAGGAAACATTAAAGCTAAACTTCACACTGTTTAGGGCAATTGAGCTTATTTTATGTTCATCACCTAAAGTAGTGATGTCTCTGTTGATCTTGAATAAATGAGCCATTGCCAAGTAGGTGTGCTGAAGAGCCTGGCTGGTGTTGTAAAAAGACTAAAATGAGAGTTTTTGTTAAACTACATATGATGAACTCAGATTTAGCAAAATAAAAAAGCAAAGAGTAAGGAAAAAACTAAGCTGAAGTGAAATAATACTTACTATTGAGAGGGACTTTGTAAAACCTATTGGCCATGTTAGAGTTCTCTAGTGAGTTGTCAGCTAGAGTGTACTTTAAACTAGTATAAACATTCTTCAAATTGCTCTTTAGAACCTTAGATTCAAGATTTTCAAGGATAGAGAAAGAGGCCTCAATCCTCGATTTCTTTAAAAAAAAAAAAAGTTACTGAAAAAAGCTCTCTATGTGCAGTTATTTTATGTTTTTTTATGGCGAGAAAATACTAAGTTGAATAGCTTGGTTGCTTATTCACCATGGGATTGATAACCTTATTTTCTCATTAAGAAGGGACATTGAGCTAAATCTTTTTATTTTGGCTTTTTTTAGGCCTGAGATAATGTTAGAAGAGGGAAAAGTCAAAATTCTTATTGGAAAACATCTTTGCAAAATCGAGCTAAGATTAGAGAAAAAAATAAAATAAAGATCCTATGAGATTACTCTACGCCTATCCCAATACTTTATATCATTTATTACTTTAGGAAAAGACAGCTTGTAGGTATCTATGACAAGCTTCTCTCATGGATATACCATATTATTTTATCTTGATCTAAAAGGTCTAGGATATAAAAAGCAACAAGCATATCTACAAAATTGCTAGGCTCATTTATTACCTCTCAGGCCTCCACCTCGACCTTAACCTCATTATCTTTAATTTTCTTTTGTTTCTAAAAGCAGAAAAAGAGCAGTTTTTAATTTTTTATAGACTCAGACAATCAACAAATAGTTTTATATTAGATCGAGTTGTGATGTAATATCACCTCTTATCATTAGGGTGTCTTTTAATAGAAAAGAATTTTTTAAGTAAAGGAAGGTCAGGAAGAATATTTAAATATTGACAAAGAACAATAAAACTTACTATGTACCATATTGAGTTAGGAGTAAGCTGAGTGATTGTTAAATTATAAGAATTAAAAATTAAAATAAATAAAGAATGAAGCAGGTACCTTAGACCAACCATAAATGAATCCCAATATACTTAGAGTCAATGAGGCTTTAGTTTATCTGTGACTCAATCTAAAGAGTTCGGTATTAGTATACTATACCCCTTATCTAAAAAGTGAAACTTTATTCCCAAAGCATGGATGTGATTAGCTGAATATATATTAAGGTAGTCTTTGAGATTGGCCTTACCTTTTAGGTTCTCCATCATTGCTTTAAAGATCATACCTAGGTCACAAATGATATATACGAGAACCTCGACCAATTCGTGTTACTCCGACGAACTCTTCTCTTGCCATCACCTTTTTTTACGAAAGTAATTTCTTCCTTCTATTCCTTCTAAAAACCCTATTCGTTGTCAAAACCTTCATAGTCTGAAGATTCAGACTCTTGAGTAAGAGCTAGATTCTAAGTAGAGTAATGATGAAGAGCATTAAGACCTCAAGAGAAAAAAAAAAGATAAAAAGACTCATCGAGAGAAGAGGTGATGTCAAAAGAGTTGATAAAAAAATAGAAGAAATAACATGAGCATTTATAGGAGAAGCAGAAAAAAGAAAAAAGCTAATGAAACCAGACCCTAAAAGGGGAACAATAAAAAATAAAAAATGGTTAGTCATAAAAAATTGACCAACTTGAGAGACAGAGAAAAAAGGTAGATTTTGCAAGTCAAAATCTATTCGAACATACAGCTTTTTCGTGCTCAAAACCCCTTTCTCCTCTTGCCTAAGCATTTTCATCAATCTATTGCTACCCTTCCTTGACTATGGGGTTAAGATCTTATAATAGTCCCGACATCTGATGATTGGTAGGACTAGATCATCTTCATCATGCTTGAGCTGACCTCCCTTAAGCTCTACCTTGAAACTCTCAACTTTTTTAAACTAAATCTAGAAGACATGATGAAAAGAATACAAATTGAAAAAATTAGAGAGAATGATTAAAAGAAAAAAAATTATAAGATCAAAAAAGGAAAAAAGGTTTCAGGGTCAGAAAAGCTTAGATTGGATGGAGAGTAAAAACATAGAAAAGTGAAAAATTAAAGTCCCAACAGCCCTTTATATAGTCGTGCCTCAAATCAAATAATTAGCCCAAATCATGTCACATGTCAAAATGCCATTAGCGAGCATATTTTCACTTTTCTCGCTTTGAATTTTTTCGCTCAAACTATCTCTCTCATCATTTAATGCAACCTTAACCACCAAAATTGACCAGACCAACCAAATTGAATGGGTACCCAGATCAAACCGACTCAGCAAACTGGTGGTCAAGTCAATGGCCAAGCATGAAACAAGGATTCTAGCCCTTGAAACACCTAAGTCTCATGTCAACTAGACTTACTTCTCATCTCTCCCAAACCTTTGATCTTCACCTTAAATTATCTTAAACAAAAGACACCTTAGCAACTTATAAATAAGTCATATACTTAACCTAAAGCACATATGCAAGATCAGGTTCACGTTAGATCAACACACATTAGGAAAAGTTGGATTAAGGCGAATAACAAATCCCTCATGTTGATCCCAAAAAATCACGACCTCAATCCAAAGGAGATTAGTCCATGGCAATCCTTTTTTAGCCTACCAACATATGTGAAACAAATTAATCATATGCCTAACAATCTGATACTCAGACTGCTTGATAAGGAGATAGAATATTGTAAGCATTTAGTGGTCAAAAGGGCACTATAGTATTTTTTTTTTCCTATTAGAGGCTGACAGCAGACAATTAAGAGCATTTTAGGCATTTGTGCTGACCTAACATGTCAAGTTGGCCTGATAAGTTCAATGCCACATTAACTCACCCATATCACTATTATGTCTCATTGGTCTCCTACTCCTTACCTATAAATATGGTAATACAGGTACTATCATTCCAAGTTTGATCTTTTCCTAACTACATATTTTTCTCTTATTTTAATTTTCTCTATTTTAGTATCTGACTTGTGCATCGAAGTGCAAATGCAGAAAGCATCTCTTGCTTTTGCACCTAATTGCTTTCTTTTTTTTTCTTATCTTACCAAGACTACCTTCACATTAGAGCTTAGCACCAATAATATTTTTTATACCTATGATTTTTATGTTATGCCATGAAAAATGTTGTCATTTCTTATTTTATAAATTTCATTAAATTTTTTGAACTTGAAACTTTCGATAGTTTCAATGTATCTAGACATTACAATATCAATAAAATTTATTTTATTTAATAAAAAAAGAACTTTCGATAGTTATGAGAGCCTTATTTTTTAAGAGCATTTATCCACAATATATGCCGTGATTAAGCATGAGAAATAATTGTTTTTAAAGTAAATTATGAGTATTTGTATTCTTTGGTAAAATACAATATTATTTGTATATAAAATATGTTTTAAGTAGGCAATAAAATTAAGTAGGATTTATAGGCGATTTTTATTCCATGCACAAGAGTCATAATATATATAGTATATATTCTATCATAAAATATTAATCAAATTAAGAAAGTTTAACAATATTACAGTGTAGACACCTATTTTTGTTTAGGTTAATAATTTTATGTTTCAGATTAATTCAACTTTCGAACTTATTCTTAAACTTTTTACCAAGATGATTTAATATCGATAAATATGGAAAAAATTTAAAAAAAAAAGAATGGACAAAAGCTGAAGCATGGTGTCGTGCAAGGCATTGGAACCCACTAGCACCCATCAGCAGCCACCTTACAGCCACTTTTGTAGCTAAATTTTAGTTACTATCAACACTTTTTATTACCCACTGTATCTCTACCTATCTTTTCAGTTTATCCCATGAACCAAAAATCTGAAAAACACATATAAACAAAACCCAAATGAAACTAAAGAGAAGGCTAATTCTAAAAAAGCTTCTGCAAAAAAAAAAAAAAAAAAAAACCACCATTGCCTCTAAAAAACCACCCCAACCAACAGCTTCAAGAACAATTTCCATCACTCATTCTTAAAACCCATTTGGTAATCACCTAAAACAAAATAAAAACCTAGTCGTAACCCTAACCAAAAACCAACACAAAAAGGGAAGCCATTTTTTTTTAAAAAAAAAAGCTTTGAAGCAGCAAGAAAAAAATCAATGAAAAAAATTTTGGTGAACTGTTTAAGAGGTGAATGGTTGAAACCAAAAAAAAAAATTGAAAGACTCTTTTAGGGTGGAATGGAAAGGGTGTGGAAAAAAAAGGAGAGAGGAAAAAGAAAAGTAAGAGGAAGAGAAAAAAAAAGGAAAAAAAAAAGAAAAAGGCCCACCATAAAAGAGAGAATGGAAGTTTGAAGCGTGTTACGGGTTTTTTAAAAAAGAAAAAGACAAAAGAATGAAAAAAGTTTGAAAAGTCAAAAATGAAAAATATGAAAAGAAATGTTGGAAAGTTGAATTAATGAGTACAAAAGACAAGTGAAAGAAAGTTCTAAGGATTGCATTTAGTTGGCTATTTCAAGCTTGGAGTTGTACCAGGTAAGTTTATCTAATTTGGGCATATACAATTTGGTAAAGCAAGTTCAACTAATTTGAGTCTACATCATATATCTTATTGGGTATGTTTCTTTATATAGTTATGCTTTACATTTATTTATTTATTTTAGTGTTTGCTAATATACATATATAGGTAATAAATTTATCAAAAGACAATTGTATTATTGTAAAACTCTTAAGGTGAAAAAATAAAATTAAATAAAAAAATGATGAAAATTTTTTTTTATCCAATAATGAGATTCAAAGGTAATTCGAATAGTGATATTTAAGAAATTTTAAGTGAGGAGATTTTTTTTAAAATACTACTAATATATTAGAGTATTTAGAAAACTTTTTAATATAATAAAAAATTTCCTTTTCTTCTAAAAAAATTTCTAAAAAAGTATAAATAAAAAAAATCAATAAAACTATTTTTTTAAAAAAGGATAAATAAGACATTCATACCCATATTTAATCATTTTCATTGCTTGCATATCATTTAATTTTTGAAAAATAGATATGAGCCTTTAAGGACGAAATTTTAAGAAAATTAGAGTAGTAATTCTTAAAAAATTTTTAGCTGAAAAAAATTATTTTAATATTTCTAACGTACTAAAATATTTTAAGAGTTTTTTTGATAATAAGGTTCTAATTTATTAATCTTAAATAAAATAGATTAATCTTAAAAAATAAAGTAATAAAAAAAGGTGAAATAACAAAAGTGGAAATGAATATAAATTAATAAAGGTAGTCAAGGAAATTATTTTTAAATACAAAAATTAAGATTTTTTTATCAAAATTAAAGGATAACTCATAATTAATTGGTATCATTTTTTTACAAAAAATGTGAGAGTGTTAATTCTTTCTTATACGTAACTGATTGTTGAACTTAAATTACTTTTACAAATAAAAAAATTATCTTTTTAATAAAATTTAAATAATTTAAAAATTATATTAAAAAATAAAATTTTAATAAGTGACAAATCACATATAATAAAAAAAATTGATGATAATTTTATTTGTTTTTAAATTTGTCTATCAATTTCAAAACCATTACGACATGCACCGGTAGGAAACACAACGTTTGGCATTAATCACCGTGAGATGTTTTGACAATTTCAAGAATAGTGGTGTTATTTTATCTTTGTTAAAATTTTGATGTTTTTTATAATTTTATATTTAAATTAAATATTTTTCTCTATCATCTATTAATTTTAGATTAAATACTTAATATAATATCAAAATTTATATAATAAATTTTTTATTAAAATAATATTATTATATATCTGTTAAATTTTAGATTTTTTATAATTTTATATTATTTCTCTGAATCCAAAGCATCCAATCGGCCATAGGAAAAAGGATGCCCCAGGATACGTTGAGAAAGGAGCAAGGTGTGCTAATTTACAATTGATCTTCAGCCAAATGTCAAAATCCATCTGAAAAAAATTCAACACAACAGGAGGAGGTTTAAGTAATCCCCATAATTTAATAGCTTCCCTACACTTTCGAAAAATATGATCAATACTCTCACTTTCAAGACCAAAGCTAGTACAAGTATCATCAAGAAGGATGCCCCTTTCCTTCCTTGACAAACCAGAAGCAGATAACAAAGTACTGAATTTTTGGATGAGCTGGGGTTTTCCAGATCCACTTTCAACCCTTAGAAGCTAGAACCAATAATGCCTTTTTTACAACTTACAAGCATGCTTCAGAGAAAATATGCCATCAGAATAGCTGAATCCATATTTATATAATATAAAATATTAATAATTTATGTATTTATATTATTATCATAAAATAAAAAAATATTTATTTATTTATATATATAATTTTTATTAAAATTTTAAATAATATTATTTTTATATCGTACCATCACGTAATATTTTAAATTATTATTCAATCACACATTATCCTGCGATTGATTAATTAGCTTTTATCAACTCAAGCTCTATTCCGTTTCAACCAAAAGTCTTGGTACGATCGATTAGGACATCTTTTCGTCCAATCGCGCTCAACTTGCCTTTGAGCCACCACTTGGACGGTTCAATTAGGAATTATGGCCCGCACTGCATCTTCGGTGAAAGATTGAAGCATTATGTCTGTATTATATATATATATATATATATATTTTTTTATTTTGTTCTTAAATTTATATCAGAACTTATGCATGTATTTTTTTTATCATGTTATTTTTATTTTTTATTTTCAAATTTATATTTTATCCTTAAGCGTAAACATATTTATTATCATTTTGAATAAAATAAACCATTTAGATTTTTTATTTAATAAAATCACCATGAGATGTTATAAAATCGCAACATTATTACTTGAAATTTTTTAATATTTTATCATCACAGAATTTATTTTTTATTGTTTTAAGAATTTTTGAACACCTCTTTTTTAAACATATATTTATTCAAATATTTAAATTTTAAATATACATAACTAAACAAATAAATAATTTAACAAAAATATATAAGAAATTAAGAGAAATACTGAGAAATTATCCAAAAAAGATAAGTTAAAGTTGGTCAACAAATAAAATTATATGTCTAAAGATAATATACTTTTATATAAGAGATTATAATTTGAAAGTAAAAAATATATATTTTAAGTATTAAATTTTGAATTTAAGTTTATTTTATATTATTATTTAAAAATAATTGCATAAATTATTTAAGTTAAATTTTGATTTTTTTTGGATGAAGTTATTGATAAAAAATTACAATTATAATGAGATACTATTATTTTTATATAAAAAATAATTGAATTAAATCAAATTTGCATTTAAATTTAAACACAAAAGCCCATTCACAAATGAGGTCAAGACCTTCTTTTTAGCATTTCCTCAAATTATTAAAAGAAAAGAAAAGTCTTCCATAAGAAAACATAGGAAGCGGGGCCAGACATAAAACAACCGCATGCCTATCTACAGTAGTCTTTCTCCTCCAACATCCAACTTTATTACCCCTCCATTTTCCACTCTTTCTTCTTTTTAAGTTGTTCAATTTTTCCATCGAGATCGATCAGCAGCTCTTTTTGCTAAGCAAATAAAGAGAGGATGAGTGATGCAAACGCCAAAGATGCCAGCAGAGATGTTGGAAGTTCTACAACTCCTGGAAGCAGGCAGGCAGCAGATCAAGCCCCCATAAGAGACAGACCTATGAGGCAACCAAAGAGGGGACGCGTGTTGAAGAACATTATTGCTGATATTACTAAAAGCTTGTCTTCTAGCCTTCAATCGCTTAGATAGAGTCGCATCTGTGGCCTTGTATTAATATATATTATATATTCTCATGTGAGTGGAACGTCTCTTCTCTCATCTTCTTCTTTGTCGAAGCTCCTGGATGAAGTTCGAGATAAATAAGCCATAGATGAAGTTCCTGGATATGTTGCTCTGACTTGGGAATTAGGATTTAGCCTTAGATAAGGGTTTGCATCCGGAATGAAATGTTTAATTTTTTAGAAGTTCTTTCTTTATATTTAGGGTCCGAACTTAATATCCAATGTGCGATTGGAATCGGACACAGTACTTGAAGAAAAAGAGAGAGTAAGAGCGACATAGGCTTGCAGAAGATGTGGTTAATTCTTGTAAATCAAAGTGTTGTACTGCTAATGCGAATGTGCTTATAGTTAATTTAATGTTAATCTGATCTGATCTACTAAAATTCGCCATTGTGTTACTGAGCCGTGACTCGATAATTCTGAACTTGTTCATTCTCTTCTTATTGTGTGGCTTATGACTATGAGCATACAAATAATTTAGGTGGCGCCTCTTCATGCATCAGCACTTAAAAGAACATTTGCAAATAGCCTGCAATTATTAGGAGAGAATAGCATGTTATTTTCAGCTATTGCATTCATTAAAAACAGATTATATTGGTTTGAATGCAAAAGCCTTATATAGAATCCATGTTCCTTCAAGCCGTAGTTTGGTGCATCAATCTTGCAACAGCTTTGTATCACAGTTTGCTACAGTATGAGTGGAAAATTAAAAGCAATTTTGTACTCTGTAAAAGATATATACTATCTCGGTAGGATTTTAATGCTGGCGGCCACAATCAGGAAATTTAATTCGACTCGGACAGGAGGAGCAACGTTGCTATTATGAAAAAAAGTTCAGGCTAAAGAGTAGACTTGGGGGCTTGTTCTAGGAATTTGGGCTAAGCATGCATAGTTTTTACCTAAGGGCTTAGGAGAGGAGCTAGCCTGACTAGCTGTCGGAAAGTTTTGGGCTGTTCTTCATTAAACCAAACGATAAACTCTTTTTTCAGCAAGCCTTTGTTTAATCGGTCTGGACCAATCTATTGTCATTTTATGGTACATAAAAACATAAAATGTAATAATTATTCTATATTGATCCATACTGATAAGTGTTGTATATTATTTCACTAGATTTATATATGATTTTGGTGAATTGTAAATTACTCACGTGCATCTCTTATATATAGTAGTAGTTGTTAGTACTTGTTATCTGTTAAGTATTATACTATGGGTTTAATCTGAAAACCGGAGGCAGGATCAATTGAACAATTGTAGATAGTGGGATGTTGTAGATTTTTTTTTTTTTTGCTAAACAAACAGTTGAAAGATTAAAATTAATTTACATCTTGAATTGGAATTTTTTTGTGTTTAATACTTAATAATTATTTTAATTAGAAGTTTCTGTGCTTACACAACTAATACCAATCCCAATTATCTAAAATGGACTATGAATATTGATATCAATAGAGGTATTTTTGAATTTGGACTTTGGATCAGATTTGATAATTTTAAATATAATATATTGATATTATATAAAAATATATTTGAAAATTATATGATTTAATATTTTAATAAAAATAATATATATGTTTAATAAAATTCAAATAATATATTTTATATTTGATATATTAATATAAATTATAATATAATAATATTAAATATAAATATTGAGTATCTATTAAAGGTTATATTCTAGCCACTATTAAGACCCAAACTATTTTCTGCAGTCTACAACTAAAACAGGTTTAAAATGGTCAGCCCAGCTGGTCCTACACTTGGAGCAGCCTTACCTAGGGGAAGTCAATAGTTATTTGAGTCATGGAATAAAGCAAGCATTTATCGTTCCTTTTTATGTAACCGTTACACAACGGATTTCATACCCGGCAACAAAATTCAAAATCACATGAAAAAGAAAAAAAAAACCAACAAAAACAAAAGCCACCCTTTACCTTTTCCTACCTTTTTTTTCAAATCCAACAACCTTAGACTATATAAAAATAGTTAATTGATGTTATCTGTAATGTATCCCTATAATCCCATATTCCCATTTTGTCTTTGTATCAGTGAATTCAGAAACCAACAAGAAAATGGGTTGTTGCATTAGCAAATGCAGACCCAAGAAACATTACATCGAAGATTTTAGTCATGTTCAAGACAAGGTTGTGATCTCATCATCACAAGCTCCAAAAACTCCCGTTCCTGTCTCAAATAAAATCTCCCCTTTGCCTCTTTCACCTACCATTTCTTCCTCTTCTTCGGTATCTTCCTTCACCTGCACCACTAGCAGCAATACAACTAGTTCATGTTCATCCCTTCCAAGCTCATCTTCGGTCCTGAGCTCGAAGGATAGGTCTTTCTCCAATGAGTTCTTGTGGGCATGTGTAAAGGAAAACCCTCATATAATTCGTATTAATTCAATCAAGGAAGCTTCTCTTGCTTTAGCCACTACTAAATCTCCACTGGCTAAACCGACCGTGGCACCGGTGAAGCAGGCAATCCAGGCAATGGAGAAAGGGTCTACACCACGGAAAAGAGGACGGTCAAGTTCACCATCAACATTAACAAGACAAAAGAGCTTCCGAAAGGAGCCTGACAGACTAAATTCTGCATATTATTTGCCAAGTAGGAGTTTGAGGTCACCGTCTCCAAGCAGGAGATTTATCGGAGATACTTATAGTAATCGAGGAATTTTGGCAACTACAATATCGAAGGAAATTTGCTCTTCAAAGCGAATTGTTGCTTCCAAGGTAAACGCATTGAACTCTGTTTCTTCCTCTCTAAGAAAGGAAAATTTCAGGCCGTCAAGTCCAACGCTCAGCAGCCACAATCCAAGTACTCCATTGAAGTCTTGTTTGAGAAATCGGGAGACTTTCATTCATCGTATTAGCTCTAAACTCGATGAAAGTGCGCTCCAAGCAGCCCTGGCCCAGCAAGAAAATGACTCCATTTTTATGGAGGACATTGACAATCCTCTTATTTCCTTGGATTGCTTCATTTTTCTGTAGAAAATGAGTTTGCACGCATAGTGAACATTTGTCATGTTCTTACGTTTTTTTTTTCTTTTCTTTTGAAGTTTTTTTCTTTGCTTTTCTGATTGTTTTTCCACAAAAATCATGATGGATATAGGCTTACCAATGATCAACAGGATCAAATGTCTAAAATTGATATGTTGATGAAATGGGGGTGAATTAATTTTCTCAAATTTCCTGTTTGATTTTCTCAAATGTATAAGATGAAAGAATGAAAGATTGCTACAAATTTTGGCAGACTTTTATTGGCTCGTATCAAGAATACAATTCCTACCACTGTGCTCTTTCACTCTCTTTGAATTATGTGCCCAAACACCAAACCTTTTCCATTTGATTAATTCACCATAATTTTTATGAATCTGTCCTTTTTTTTTTTTATAAGATTAGACATAGACCGACTCTAATTTACGACCTTCAATTACAGCAACTGTCTAATATGGCATGAATGAATGCCAGTTTGAATTAATAAACCACCTGGCCACTAACTCTAAAAAGCTCTCATGCTTACCAGAAAAAGACCTAAAAATGTAAAAGTCAAATAAATTTTGTTATATTACTTTAAATTTCATTTATTTTTAAATAAAAATAACAATATTACGATATTTTACAAAATATTTCGCTCATGCAAATAATAGATTTAGTTGATTTCCGTTAACTTTATTATTTTTATTATAAATCAATAAAATTATAATAATGAAATTTAATGAAATTTACAAAATTATAAAATTCAACAATAATCCACAATAAATTGTTGTTAATCCTAAAAAAAGATTAAATGATCATTGATATCTCAAAATTTAAAAAAAAAAAGGGTTAAATATGTATTTGACCTCTAAACTTTAAAACTTTTGTCACATTAATATTTAAAGAATTTTTTTATCATATTAGTATCTGAAATTTCAAATTGCTATCACATTAGTACCTCACATTAACATCGTTACTTAATTTTGTTGGCATAATATTAACATCTAACAAGATATTAATACATGTCAAAAAGTCAATCAACTTCGTATCATCATTGTCATGCCAGTATAAAATAAAATTTTCAAAAATTTCAAAATTTTCAAAAAATTTCAAAAAAACAAAAGTTAAAAAGTTAAAAAAAATCTAAAAAATTCAAAAAATTCTAAAAAATTGAAAATTTTCTAAAATAATTTTAAAAAATTTTGTTAAATTCAAAAATATTTTTAAAATTCAAATAAAAAATTTTAAAAATTATAAAAATTATAAAAAATTTAGAAAATTCTAAAAAATTCTAAAAATTTTTTAGAAATTCTAAAATAATATCAAAAAATTCTTAGCAAATTAAAAAATTTTAAATTTTCAAATTTTCAATAAATTTTAAAAATTTAAAAAACTTTTCAAACTTTTCAAAAATTATAAAAATTCAAAAATTTTAAAAATTCTAACGACTTTTAAAAAATTTTAAAAAATTTATAACAATCTTAAAAATTATAGAAAATTTTAAAAACTTCAAAAATAATTAAGGAAACTTGAAATTTTTCAAAAAATTTTCATAAATTTTTTATAAATTTAAGGAAATTTATTTTTTATAAAATTTAAAATTTAAAATTTTTAATTTTTTTGATTTTTTAATAAATTTTCAAAATTTTTCACAATATGATAATTTTTAATTTTGAAAAAAATTTGATAGTTTTAGTTTTTTTTTTAAATTTAGAACTTTTTTTCGAATATTTAAAAATTTTTTAAAGAAATTTATAACTTTTTTATAATTTTTTGAAATTAAAAAAATTTTTATAAATTTTAAAAAATTATAAAAATATTTTTATAATTTTTTAGGAATTTTTAAAAAAAAATTAGAATCGTTTTGAATTTTTTTCAAGTTTTTAAAATTTTCTTAGAATTTTTTTCAAAATTTTTTTATATTCTTTGAGAAATTTTTAAATATTTTTTTAAATTTTTAAAAAAATTTAAAACATCTAAGAATTTTTGTTATAAATTTTTAAAATTTTTTAGAATAGTTTTGATATTCTTTTTAAATTTTTTTTAAAATTTTGGCAGTTTTTAAAGTTTTTTAAATTTTTTTTAAAAATTTAATAGTTTTTGATAATATTTTTAATTTTTTTTTATTCTAGACGTAACAATGATTATATAACATTAATTAAATGTTTTGACATATGTTAATATCTTATTCTTATGTCAAAAAAATTGACTAATAACATTAATTTAAGATATCAATATAATAATGATTTAAAAGTTTAGATAGCAATGGGATAAAAAAATTTTAAATATTAATGTAACAAAAATTTTAAAATTTAAAGAACAAATATATATTTATTCCTTAAAAAAAAAAAAGAAAAAAGCCTTCAGCTACTATAATTTCAGTCGGCTTTCTGGTGGGCTATGCCTGGTTTTTTAGATAACTATTCCGTCTGGCTCTTCATTGGGCTGTACTTGCAACGTTGTTACAACTGTAAGTTGCGCAAGAAAAAGGTCTTTGTCTATAACTATTAACTAACCTATAGGTAAAAATTACTACTATTTTCAAAGGATATAGTAATTAACTTTAATCCAGCTTTAATCTCATAAAAACGGTGGTTTATTTTTATATTTATTAAAATTTTACATGAATATTTACAATTATATTAACAATAATATATATAAATATTCAAATATTTTAAATAAATATTTATCATTTAATATGATTTCATTTAAAATTATTTTCTAATGTTAGGTCAATTAAAATTTTATAAATATTTAAAAAATCCTCCTCCTGGCGACAACAGTCGAATTAAAGAATAGAAAGACTAGAACAAATCTGTCCAATCATAAAATAACAAGCAGGCAATTCGTTAATAACATCTATTTTCCAATTTTCTTCTAATGAATTAAGGAAATATACATGCTACATATTAATAAATAAAGTTAAAGATAGATTAAATTAGTTTATTGGCCCATTATTATTATTATTATTATTATTATTATTATTATTATTATTATTATTATTACGACTAAATCAATTAAGTCTCGAAACAATTATTTGAATTGGTTATTATTGATGGTATTTTCTAATGTCTTAGCTAAAGAGAAGGAAATGAGATTGGAGAAAGGAAAACTATAATCTACAATTAAAAAGCATGGTCAGGGATCATCGTAGTTGTCACTCTAGGGTGCACTCCGATGCACAAATCAATATATTGCTTAAGGTATGCTATGGGAATAAGGCAAAAAAAGATGGATAACATTGTATAGTGTTCTAGAAAGCAAGAGTCTTAGGCTTAGTCTTTTTCAACTACCTTGTGTGCTTGGTTTTTCTCCACCTTTCATTTGAGACAAAGAGCCATGATCTAACTAAGACAATGGACAGTTGAGAGAATGTGTGTGTAAAACTCAAAGTGATCCCACACGAATAGATAAGAATTGTATTTAATGATTTCAAGCAAGTGTGGACTGCATTTAATTATCTTGGGGTAACATTTAATGATACAAGGTAAGTTGGTGTCCCATTAGTAAATTCTGAAGTGACTTTATAGTGTTGGTGATGAGCCGTTCCCTTAGGATAGGTGATGTGTCTATTTGGGTGTGCCTTGTCTAGATAACTTGAAGGCCTTGGTGTATTGACAGTGCTCTGACCATTGACTAGTTGACTTAAACATAACAATTGCCCCCGAGGCTGAGGGGGTTATAAATTGACCATTTTCAGACCGTTACCCAAAGCATAAAAAAAAGATTAAGAGAATATTAGAGCAACAGTGCCTTGGTGAAGGGTATATTCTATATTGGTGAGCACAATGTAATGATATGTCTTATTGAAATTGCAATGGGCATTTTTGGCAAGTGGTTATATTGGAGTGAGAGTCGATATTTATGTGAGCTCTATTTCTAATGTGTCATGCTTGGAAACCATGAGTGTTTTTTTAGCAAATTAGAAATTTGGTAAAACCATAAGGACTGGTAAGTAAGGACTTAGAAAAATTTTCTATAAAGATTTTGAGTACTTATCTGTGGAGCATATGTGATCAGGACATCTTTGATAGGGAGGTGTATTATATGAACCTACATTTCTAAAGGAGATGGCTAGTAAGCTATATAGCATATTGTAGGTGGGGGTTGTTAAATGTATTTATTGGCTACATTTTTTAAAAAAGGCATCACTTTATGATTATTGATTTGGTCTATCTTACCAATATATATCGATTTTCAAGGAAGCAAGTGAACATATTTGAAAGATTTGAAAAAAGAGTTAATTGTTGCATATTTTCAAGAAGGTGGTTAAAGAGTCATGTTTGGGTGATTAGTTTTGAGGGTAAGTAAAAGAATATTACTAGGAATTAATTCATATTCCATAGTGAACTAATGGGAATGGCTTATACTTGTGCCATTTCAGAAGATATTACCTTCTGGTTTAGTATAAATAAAGGACTTAGATCTTTAGGTTCTTCAATCATGCTTGTTGGTTATGGAAAATCTTTCTTTATGTATTCTGCCTTATTTTTATGTAAGATCTTGCGAGAGAGAGTAAGAATGATCTTGGAAAAAATTGCCATTATTGATGATTTTAGATAAGATGACAAGGAAAATATTAAGGAGAAACCAAATGGTAGTTTACAATTGAATTCGTTACGTCATCTAAGGTTAGCTAGCTCTCAAATCATAGTTGACTAGATTGTCTCTAATGTAAGTTTCTATGCTTTTTCATGGTTTGTTGATATCTTGAGAGTTTATGCCATCTTGTTTGGTTTTCAAGGTCCAAAGCTTGATTTTGATAACATATGTGTCTTTGAGTTTATTAAACACCTTAAAATCTTAATGAAAGAAGTAAACTAGAAGGGTGGTTTCCATCTTTGAATATGATTAGCTTTCTTCCTACTGAGTTTTGTGATGATGGTTTAGCAGGTAAAAAAAGAGAATGGGATCCCTTTGTAGTGTTCCATGGCCTTGTCTATCGTGGTGAGAGAGAAAGATGTTGGAAGAAATGTGACTATTCCAATTTCATAGATTTTCTTCTTACAGTGAAAGCTTGTGGATAATGAGCCATCCCAATGCATATACTTCTAACGACTTCCAGCTATTGAATGCCTAGTCCAACTTGGGATGGTTTCATGTAGAAATCATAGTTTCCAAAGGTCAAGAGGAAAATTTGGAAGAATTATAACTCGAAGAAATGTGATGTCAGAGGCATCAGACCTCGACATATACTTCTATTCTTTAACGATTATAGCTCAGATAGTTATGGCATCAAATAGAGAGCTCAATCTCTCTGGTAGTTAAATGTTCTTAATATTTGGTTTATAAGAATTCCTGTAAGAAAAATTGGCTAGACAAATATTGTAGCCATCCTTTAAGGCTTGTCATGCTCGAGTTGTAGTCTTGTATTTTTTCTAACATGTATACATTTTTCAGATATCAATGAAATAGATTTCTTGCTATATTTGTCTTATCCAGCTATTCAGCTTTTGATCACTATGATATCAGTTAATATTATGATCAAATAATTATTGTTACCATAGATTAGCTAAGTTAAAGATGAAAAATTAGTCATCTGTTTACCGGTAAAGGCAGTTGAAATAACAATCAAATAATTCACTGGACTTGGCTGTAAATTCACTCATGGAAAAGTGACTGAAATAAAGATGAAGAAATTATCCATCTGCTTACTTGCAAGAAGTGGTTAAGAGAAAGACCAGTCTGTTAATAAGATTTAGCCATGGAATTGGCCAAAGATAGCCAAGATAAAATAAGAAGATTGTCCATTTGCTTTACTTGTAAGAATGATCTAAATAAAAATTAAGAAGTTGATGGCAAAAGATAGCCTAGATAAAAATAAAGAGATTGCCTATCTATTTTATTTGTAAGAATAATCTAGATAGAGACTAAAAAGTTGATGGCAAAAAATAGCCAAGATAAAAATAAAAAGATTACCTATTTGCTTTACTTGTAAGAATGATCTAGATAGAGACTACAAAGTTAGCCATATCTCTTAAACAAGGTATCTAGAAATAGGTTAGCACAATAACCAAGTTGACTTAAAGTCTCGTTTAAGTATGATGATATGTAGAAATTAATCTCTAGCTAAGATTAAATCAATAAAATAGATATCAAGTAATGATGTCATGCTTAAAGAACTTATACTACTTAGACTAGAGTGTATAAGCAATGCTATACTTAACATTAAGACATGTCGATTTTACGAACACCTATTTTCAATAGAAAAAAAAACCCAACATGGTGAACTTTGAGTAATAAGATTATACTTCATGGTTTATGTGAATTGAGCCATAATGTGTAATCGTCATTGTAGAATTCTCATGTAGTGAAAAGAGTTAAGCCACAAGATACAAGAAAGTAATATAGGTTTATATTGTGGACTAAACCTTTCTTCACCCAGAAATGATATTATAAACTTGATAGATATCACAGGATATTATAATATGAAATAGGTTTATATCATAAGGATTGTATTGAGAAACAATTCTTAAAAATGACTATCAGTTTGAGGATGTCGTATTATCAAAATATACTAATAGAGATAGGATAAGTTATCAAAATTGATATGTGAATATGCCTTCCTAGAAAGGCATTAGATTGTTGTATGTCGACATAGGGCCTTAATGCAAGAGATAAGAAACAACAGAGGGACATTAAGTGTGTTAACGCAAAGTCTTAATGCAATAAGAGATTTAAAAGTGCCAAGGGCATACTGAGCATGTCGACACGGAGCCTTAATGCAATTAGAGATATAAAAGTGCTAGAAGCATGTTAAGTGTGTCAATGCGAAGCTTTAACATAATAGATAAAAGTGCCAACGACAAGTCGGATATGTTAGCGCGAAGTCTTAACGTAAGAGATAAAGATGCCTAAGGTACGTTAGGCATGTTGACAGAAAGTAGGGACTATGTTAACCTATGTGTCTTAACACAAATAATGGCATATGAGGCATATTGGGCAACAAAGTCTAAAGAAAGGCAATAGAACCTCGCCTATTTTTATTAAGAAATCTGTTATACAAAATTGCTTATAAAAAAAGGATAATTGAAGCTACATGTATAAGAGAAAATGAATGTGAAAATAAAAAAATATTGTAAAAATGTAAAGAACCTGGTTATACGTAGTATTCTTCAAGTGAATGGCATCCAAGTCCTTGGTATGGGGTTACCCACCATGTTTTCTAATTTGTATGCTCTAAAATCGATAACAGTTGAAACTTTGTATGGTCTTACCTAATTGGGTGATAATTTCTTCCTTACACTTGTCGGTTTACTTGCTTTGTAGTTTTTGAACACCAAGTCACCAGCTTATAAGTTTTTGTGTTTAACTCTAAAATTATAGTATTTGGCAACCTGTTGTGCCCTGGTAGCCATTTGGACTTCTACCAAGCCCCTGGTTTCTTGTAACAAGTTTAAATTTACCTTTAAGGCTTTTTCATTTTGGCTGTGGTCAAAGTGGACTGTCCTAAGTATATTCATACCTATTTCAGCGGGTATGATCATTTCTTTATTATATGTTAGTGTAAAAGGGATTTCTTTTGTGGTTGAATGGCTTGTGGTTTTGATTGCCTAAAGTACATAAGAAGTCTCCTCTATTTATGGGCTTTTTTTGCTTCATTTAACTTTTTTCTTGAAGGTTGTTAAGATTTTTTTATTTATTTATAGATTTCACCTTTCCATTTGCTTAGGGATAGGTTATTGACCTATGTATTAAGGCCATTTTAAAATATTGGTAGAGCTACTTTAGTTTGTCAACTTGAAATTGCATTCCATTGTCTACCACAATGATGTAAGAGAAGCCAAACTTATATACGATGTACTTTCGATCGAAGTTATCTACTATTTTAAGCCATTGATTTTGCATCTACCTATTTCATAAAATAATCACTACTTACTATCATGATTTTTTTTTTTTGAGTGATCACTATGGGGAAGGTTTCTAGGTATCAACACCCCACTAGACAAATGAACATGGGCTAAAGATTTGGTTAAGGGCTTTCACTAGTTGTTTAAGGATTTTGGTGAATTTTTGGCACTTATCACATCTTTTCACTAGCTCTATTATGTTTTTTTTCATCATAGGCCAATAATATCCCTATCTTAGTGCCTTCTATGCTAATGTTTGCCCATCTATATGATGGTCATATACCCTTTTATGAATTTCTCTTATGATATGTTCTACTTTAAATGGGAAGACTCACCTCAAAAGGGGGCTAAGAATACTTTTTTATACAAGTTATTTCCCATCAGCACAAATCATGCTGCTTTTTTTTTTTAACTTTTTTACATTCTATTAGATTAGAGGGATACTCCTTTTAAAGGTATGCCTTTGTAGGAGTCATCCAAGTGTCATCTTATTCTATGCATAAGATAAGTGAAAGCTACAAGTATCTAGTTGTAGGTACATACTCTAACAAGATTTTATCGCACTGCTTGATTTGATATATGCTACCAATTTAGAGAAAGAGTTAGCTTTGGTGTTATTGGCATGTTGAACTTGTTGTAAAGTTATAGTTGCAAAGAGTTGGCTCAATTGACGATTGATTGTATGATTTTTGGCGAGCATGGGATCTTTGACTTTATATTCACCATCTACTTGGCGGGCAACTAATTAGGAATCTATTTAAATAATTAAATGTTGGACATTTAGGCTTATTACTAATTCTAGCCTTGTAGCTAAAGCCTTATACTCTACTGCATTATTAGAAATAGAAAAATTGAAAAACAATCTATATTACCATTCTTACCCTTTTAGGCTTAACAACAAAATACCTATTCCCAAGCCATCTTTTCATAAAGAGTCATTTACATACAATACCCACGTATTCTGTAGCAAAGGCATGCTGTTGAAGAATATTGGATGATCTTGACTAATGGTGTAAAAAGTTTAATTGGTCCGTTTATCTCTTGTGCTTTTTATAGTTTTGATTAGTTTAGCTTGTTTTGAGGTTTTGGATATGTGAGGGAGGATTAGGTTTGTGGTTGGTGAAGTTTTAGAGGGGATTGGGTTTGAGTTTATGGTTCGGGTGTGAAGGAGCATTCAACTAGGAAATCTGCTAAAGTTAGGGCCTTGATGGCTTTTCTTGGCTTGTATTAAATATGGAATTCGTTAAGTTCAGCACTCCACTTCATCATTCTTCCTAAAATGTCTATCTTGTGTAAAACTTCCCTAAGTGGTTGGTCTGTTAGCACAATGATGGCGTGTGCTTAAAAATATTTTCTTAACCAACAAGTTGCCATGAATAATGCAAAAGCTATTTTTTTCAGCCTTTTATAATTAACCTTTTCATTTTTTAAAGCTCTACTATGTAATACACTAGCACTTGGTTTTCATTGGCATTCTTTACTAATGCTACTATTATGGTCTCATCAGAAGCTACTAGGTATATGTATAGTGCTTCGTTAAGAATAGGGCTGACGAGTAGAAGTGGTGAGTGGAGATATTGTTTAAGTTTTTTGAAGGCTTTATGGCACTGTTCATCCCATTTGAATTTTGTTACATTGCGAAAGACTTTAAAGAATGGCAAGCACTTGTCTGTCAATTTAGATACAAATCTATTAAGGGTTGCCCCTTACTAGGTTAACCTCTACATCTCTTTGGTAGTTTTTAAGGGGCTCATGGCTAATATAGCTATCATTTTCTCAGGGTTTTCCTTTATGCCTTTGTTAGAGACCATGAAGCCCAAAAATTTTCTTGTTTCCACACTAACTGTACATTTGGTAAGGTTTAGCTTATTGTTGTATTTTTTTAGAATGGTAAAAGGTTTTGCTAAATCCCAAATGTGCTATTCCAAAAGATGACTCTTAACCAACATATTATCTATATATATTTCCAGAGACCATCATATTTGTTCCTTAAAGGTTTTATTCACCAATCTCTGATATGTAGCCCCCGCATTCTTCAACCTAAAAGGAATAATTGTGTAATAAAATAAACCATCCTCGGTGATGAAAGATGTTTTCTCTTTATCTATATTTGCCAATTGATTTGATTATACACCTCAAAGGCTTTCATAAAACTTAAACATATGTGACTCATAAAAATGTCCACTAATTTATCGATTAAAGGCAAAGAAAAATTGTTTTTTGGGCATGCCTTATTAAGATTGGTGAAATCTACACACATTCTTCATTTATTGTTTGCTCTTTTTACCATGACTACGTTGCCTGTTGTGATTTGTTTGTCCACCTCTTCCTTTATTGCTTGAATTTGCTCAACAGTGAGTTTTTTTTCTTTTGCTTAACCAATTTCACCACTGGGTCTACATTAAGGTAATGGGTGATAACACGCTCATTGGTTCTAGTAATTTTTGTCACAAATCATGCAAAGACATCAATGTTATTCTATAAAAATCTACATAATATACCTTTTGCCCTAGCATTCAGCAAAGAACTCATTTGATTTGTGAGGTCTAGGTTTATGGGCATAATTAGACAGCACTATTTGCTTGAGAGCATAAGCTTTATGTTTTCTAGTTTCATCTCACAAGTTTAGGCTATTGATATGGGGCATTTATCATGTTCTCCAATCTTTTAATCTCCTTTTAAAAAGTTATACACTTGTTAGTGGAATGCCCCTCAATTTCATAGTAGGGGTAGTGTCTTTTTAATGGGGGTAAATTATTTGGTTTTCTAGGCGGGTCTTGTTTGATTATTTCTTTGGTTGGTCATTGAGCTGAGAGTTGTATGATGTTGTTTAGGGTTTCATTTGAGTTCAAATGTTGGTTAGATTATGTTTTAGGGTATCTATTGCTATTGCTATTATACCAATCTCTTCCTCTTTATTGGCCATGGGCCTGACGGTTATCATGAAAATGTTGGCTTGGTGCTTTAATCCTTCTTTTTTTTTCTTGCAAACATTCTTGTTGTTGTTCAAATTGTTCAACCTTATTTGTCACCTTAATCTTTTTTGCCTTAGCAAATTTTTAGGCTCTTTTATATAACTGATATAGTTGTTCTAGCTTGTTTTTCGTTAATGAATATTTAAATAATCATGCTTCACCTATGAGGTGAAAGCTTGAATGGCCCATTCAGCATTCAAATCCTTGATTTCGAGAGTGACGTGTTAAACCTCTTAAATAATACTATCATAGAATTTCTCAAGGTTTTGCTTCATAGCTAATAAACTTGTAGAAAAGCGTACAACAACCATATTGCTCAAGAAATATGCCAAGAATTGCCTTCTTAAGGTATTAAAACTATCTATAATGGTAGGAGCCACAGAATAAAATCACGTCCTGGCTTTCCCATGTAAAATGGTAGGAAAAGCTCTACACTTTACTGCATCAAAAGCATTGTGCAAGTCCATAAAGGTCCTAAAATAGTCCAAATGGTTTTTTGGGTTAATGGTTCCGTTATAAGTATCTTTTGGTAGTTTAAGAGAAAATGGGATATCACTTGTCTAATGGTAGGAGTAAGAGGGTTGTGGTCATCTTCTAATCACTAAAGATTTTTATTCTTTTCTAAGGTTAGCTAGCTTTTTGCACAGGATCATAACTTGCATAACAAGTTCATTTTTCAAATCAAGGTATGTATATGCCTGATCATGATGGTGGGTCTCATCATGCATTGTTTAGAGGTATGTTTCTTCAAGTCAGGTTATATTTTGAAATTGTGGTGGTTCTTTGAAAGAATATGCTAACCTTTCTTGAGGGTGGGGTCATTCTTAGAGAGGTTACTTAGTTGCTTGTCAGTATTGTTAGAGTAGTTTTTGTTAGGTGGCCACTTACGCATTTAAGAGTTGTATTTAGGTCATGAAGGTTCGATAAAAGTCTGGGTGTTTGCATGATTGGTGGGTGTGTTGGGATCTATGGGCATAAAAGTGAAATGTGCATAATGAAAATTACAAGAAGAATGTTTAGCCACACAGTAGCATTAATAGGTTGTGAAGAGTGGATCTATGTTACAAGTAGTTAAGGAATAGGGTTCAATGGTCCATGTGTTACAATGTGGACCAACGGTGGTGTCAGTGCCATATTCGAAGATAAAGTTCCCATTAAACTCTGATAATAGCCTAAAGGTTATGATGCCTAAGTACTTAATGAAAGTTGATTATTGGAAAATGAAAAGCCCTAAGTAGGTAAATTTGATAAAGGAATTTGAGGAAGGGTTGATAAGAGAGATATTACTTTAATAGTAGTTACAGGTTGAGTAGTAGCATTAATGCTAGTAGCCAACTTCTCAAAAGAATGTAGTTGGTGTGACATGGCTATCATTCCCACAGATGACACCAATTGTTGATGGTATTCTCTAGTGTTTTAGCTAAAGAGAAATAAATGAGGTTAAGGGAGAGGACAACTATAACCTACAACTAAAAAGTATGATTAGGGGGCTAATTGCAGTTAAATTTTAGTATTTTTATACTTATTTTTAGTGCAATTTTACTCATATTTTAGATTATTCCTTAGGATTTTTTGTAAAATTACTCCTAAATACACATTTATCTCATATGTAGATACAAATCATGAAATTGAGGAATTTTGGATAATTTTGATACATTTTTGGAGGATTTTTTGTACAATTTATACAAATGGCCTATACTAGTATCAATATGCCAAATTGACACTTAAGGAGTTTTCTTGACTTTTCTAATATAACTTTTTTAGTATTATTTTTGTAGTTATTTTTTAGTAAAATGTAGGGTAAATATATTCATGATATGTTTGAAATTGTTTGTAGAAATATATATATATATATAATGAAGCACACAAGAAAGGCATCGACGTGTGCATGAAAGTGCAATACTTAAACACCAAAATTGCAAGGTGTCAAAGTTAGGTTGAAATAACACCAAATAGAATGGCTTAGCTGGCACTTTGGGAGGTTATGATTGGTTTTGAATTTGACTCCTTAGACTAGCAATTACACATAAGGAATGAAGCTTGCAAAGTGGTTAAAGCAGCCAAGCATCAGTGCACCAAAACTAGAGTGAACCAATGTGCACTAAGAAAAGAAGAAGAAGGCCTTAAGTCCCAACCAATTAAATATCTTTCTAGAATATTTTTAGGACCTTAAGCTCCTCTTCTTTACCTATAAATAAGGAAAAAGGGCTTGCCATTAGGGGAGAGTTAGTTTAGGTTTTAAAATTTTTTCTTTTTTATTTTTGCACTTTTGTTTTCCAATTTTTACATTTTCTTAGTTGTCAAACAAATTTATTTCTAGCATTTTCTCTTTAATTTTCATTGAAGTTTTACTCTTTTCTGGAAGTGATTTTAAGTTTTTTTTAGAATCTTTCAATGAAATTTACATTTAAATTCATTTTTCAGCTCAAATCTACTAATTTCTCATTTATATGAAAATTTGTTTTTGAATATGCCAACTCTGACCTACCTATGATTTTTATATCATAACTCCCTTAAATTTTCATTGTTTTTGTTTGATATTTTTTCATAGTTTCCTAGTTCACTTAGCTACAATATAGTAAAACTTCAACTTCAAATTAGCACCACAACATTTCAAATCAAGGTTGGAAATTCTGACTAGATGCAGCTGATAGTATAGTTTCAATTTTGAGTAACCAATTTGGCATAGACTTCTCTCCAAGTTGGTGATTGTTTACACTTTTTCATTCTTTAGATATTTATTTCTATTAATTATCTTGCTTAGATTAATTTTGTGCAATTTACTTCATGCTTTTAGGTGTTGTTAGGTTAATTTTCTTTCAGATTCTGTACTGTTTGTGAATTTGAGTTTGTTGAGCTAATTTCTTTAATGATTCATGTTATTTTCTTATTGACTTAGGTAGTTAACTCAAAGATTTAGGTTGCTTTAGTTCAGTTTTAGTTCATTCCCTCTAGAGAATTGTATATTTAATTTTTCTACCATGAATTGTTAGTTTCCATCTTAGAAAATCAATTTGGTTTTCACTTTCTTTTATTGAATCTTGAAATTTTTCTTTGATTTTTGTTCTTCAATTTGAATTCTCATATTGTCTTTTAGTGTTCTTTCAATTTACAGCTCATAATCATTTGATCTTGCATGATTTAGAGTTAGAAACTCTTATTGAAAATCAGTTTGCTAAATGTGCAAGTTTATTTTCCAAACTTTATTCTTTGTTTTCATGTTAGCTTTGTTTTATTTGTTCATTGAATTTTTGTGCTCTTGTTTTTTAATATTCATTTCAAATATGATTTCATTTAGTTTAGTTACTATATTTTACATTTTTTTAGCATTTATTTTACCTATTTCTTTTATTCACTCTTTTATTTTACGTAGTTCACATTAGGATGCTTTTTTTAGCTTTATTTTCGTAGTTAGTTTAATGAATGTTCAATTTTTTATTAACCAACTTTAGAAATGTATGGGAATAATAGGTACTCAACTTCGGAATGTCTTTAACTACTCATCTGATATCAACATCTAGGCTTTTTAGCTTTTATATTACTTGAACGGCCTATGTGCTTACAAAATTTTTTCGAATCAAGTTTTTAGTGCCATTACCAAGGATTTGGTGTAAAATGTCTTAGGCTAAAATCATTTTTCACCATACTCTTCTATAGATTGGTTCACCCTTAATGTACTTTTGTTAAACTAGTTACTAACTTGCCTTGTTTTTGTTTCCTTAGGTTGTTTACAAACAAATTCTTTTGTGTAGGTTTTTGTATAGGATTTTTCTTCACATGTGGGATTCTAATACTCATGAGGTAACTGAGTATCATGTGGATCATGCTAGAGTTTATCATTTTGATGACTATTTAGAACCACGGCCTAGTGAGGAAGACAATGCCAAAATAGAGTCAATTCTTAAAGATTTGATCAAAAAATTTAACTCTATAAAAAATCTAGTTGAGACCATTAATCTAAGAGTGATCCCAAACTTACTTTTGTCCATAACTTTTCAATCCCACATGATAATGGTAAAGTGCCTCATAGAGTTGACCATAATGGCAGGTGTTCATATGACTAATACTTTCAATTTTACACAAATACCTACACTAGTCAAACTTAGAAGGGTAATCTTAAGCACATGTGAGATAATAGTTTGGGATATTCCTTTAGTTCACCACCTCAATGTATCCTGACTTATTCTGTCATACATTCATTTTCACAAAACCCTCACTATCACGGTATTCTCCACCATTACTACAAAAACCTCAAGTGCCACACTATGCTCAACCGTAACAATAATTTTTTCCATCACGATGCCATTCATCTTTATATCACTTTTTATTTACGCCATATTTAACACCACCTCCTCCATAAGAAGATAAATCATCCCTCGAAGAGATGTTCTTTAAATAATTCCAAACTTAAGAAAAATACCAACAAGACCTAAAGGCATGCATTAGGAATTCTAGGAAATATATTTATAATTGATTCCAAAAATTGATGTTTGAGATGTGGAGATTAACTGCAAACAGAAAAACTCACAAAGAAAACAACTTACAAGGATTTGAATAATGGCAGAATATGATTACTGGATTAAAAAGGATAAAAGTTCACCACCAAGAATAGAAACTAAAGGATATAGAAATATCACCTTAAGAATTCTAATCAATGATACAAAACAATAAAAGTTGATCACTTTAAAAAATCCATCTAAAAGATACAAAACTTGAAGAACAATCTAAAAGATTGCTTAAGGACAAAAAAAAACTCTATTCTTTCTTTTACCAAAGAATAATAAAAAATATATAGGCTAGAAACATCCCTCCAAGCATTAAAACTTCCAGATTGCACTACTAGAATCATGCCTAAAATCATGAGATTTGCATATGAACATAATCTGCCCATTTACTTTTGAACCTGACCACAATCCCATTCATATTCATGATCTTCTTTTTCAACTAGTGTGAACGCAATCTCCCTATTCTAGCCCACGTTATTTATGTGTGGATTTAGACCAATGATAGGCCTATCTTATTTTTGGATAAATCTGTCTTAGTCACAGCCCAAGTTGTATGATGTGTAGACACTCCGGTGTCAATAATGCACATATCTTAAATACTTATCTTTTAGATCTTATGCCTAGGACTATAGAGCCAACACTTGGTTTGGAGGAGAAAGAAGAGCATACATTAAGGAATTATTTAAAGAGAAAAGATTCGATAGGGATTGATGATGCTGATGAGCCATTGTGTTGGAGACACCACATTTTGTAAAAGTTGTGAAAAAAGAGATAGTAGAGGTAAAAGACAAGTTTAGGGTTAGGGAAGTTGATGATAAAGGATCATTTAAGGGAGTTAAGATAGAGGATAGCATTCAAGAAAAAGTTGAGATTAATATTCCACTCATGTTATTTTTTGAGTTCTTTGGTGATCACTTACTTGATTGTGTAAAAAGCCATGAAGTTGATAGATGTATTGGTAAAACGAGCTTATTAGATATATCACTTAAGCCTTTAGACACATTTTTTCTTAAATCTAGTATTAAGCTTAAGAATGAGAAAAAATTCATTAGGAAAGAACTTATTTGACTAGTAGCATTTTCATTCCTTGATCTTATGCCCAAAGCTATAAACACATTATTTTTATAACTTTCTATAGATAGAGGACACATGGAGGAAAAATTGAATGATATGAATTTTAGAGAGGATGATTCAATTCCCTACTTTGAGTTGCATTAAAGTCTCACAATGGTTTAATCAACAAAACAGTGAACCTCATACTATAACCATACTATTTCCTCAATTATTTAAAAATCCATTATTTGATGAGTTGAAAATGCATATGTTTGAAAAACCACTATTTAATGATTGTGATGAGGGTTGTTTGACTCCACCATTAGACACAACCCTTGTTGAGCTTACATCTATACCATCTATAGAGGATTCTTTCATTATAGATCCTATATCTATATTCTTCATGGTGGTACCCATCTCATTGGTACTAAAGCCAATGACCCCCTCTATTAGGCTATATTGTAATATGTTTAAAACATTCATAAAGGCGGGATACAATTCTACCCTTAAACACTACATTCATTTAGAGCTTATCTGTACATATTTGGTATAAAAGAAAAGAATAAATTGGGTAGATTCGAGACAGAAGTGTGGAGTAATTCTCTAACACTTATGATAGTTTAGCTTTTGATTTTAAATAAACTACTCTTTGGGAGACAACCTAAGTTTTACTCTTTATTCTATTTTTTTGTGCATTCATGTGTGCATGTTTACTTGCATAATTATTTTCTTTGTTCATTCGATTAGGTTGTATATACTTGTTCATATGTTCATTCTTTTCATTTATTTATACTTTTCATTTACATATTGATGTAGTTTCTTTACGTAGTTGTTTCTTTATTTTGTAGTATGAAACAGAAAATTCGATCACCATGACTCCCTGACGATAAGAGAGTTTTCTTGTTCCTCTCGCTTGTGCTTTATTTCTTTATACTTACACGTTAAGGACAATATGCTATTTAAGTTTAAGGATATGGAAAAATTGCTCAAAATTTAAAATTTTTTTCAAATTTTCCTTGATAAAAATTGAACTTAACATAGCTTGAATCATTATTATGCTTTCTTTATTAATTTTTCATGAAACTAATGATAGGTAGAGATTGAGAATGGATATAGCTTTAGAAAAAAAATTAAATGTGTATGAAATATGATATGATACTTAGGTTTAGTGAATTCTTGAATATGGTATTCATTTGCGAGTGCTGCTTTGAACATTAAATTATATTTTTTTATCTAGTATTGATTAAGTGAGTATGAGATTATTTTTGATTTGGTCTTTGAAGTTTTGTTTCACGATTCTAGAATTTATTTTGATCATTTATCGAGACAAAATCATAAAGGACACATGATTAGAAAAATGATATAGGTCATTTTTGTATCATTTCAGCCTTTTGAGCAAACCTTGATATAATTCTTCCATAGTAGCCCCATTTGAGCCTTATGATATCTTTTTTTTTTCCTTTTGTTTTGAAACCACATTACAAGCTTATAACCTTATTTTGACATTTCTTATCTTTTTGATCTCTTAACTTATATGTATTAAGACATTCATGCACTATTTGTGAGCTATACATTATTAGGGAATAAGGGTGGAGCTTTATTAAAAGAATGGGAATTGAAAAAAAAAAGAAAAAAAAAGTCGAGCTAGCTTGAGAAAAAAAAGAAGAATTTAAAAGAAAAAACAACAAAACAACAGCAATAAAGTGATGAAAAAGCAAAAAAAAAAAAATAAGAAAAAAAATGGGCACGATCAAAATTTGGGGGTGATTCTTTATTCAAACTTACCTTTTTTACATTGGAAGCTCAATTATGGATGATCTTAGACATATGATGCATTGTTAGGGTACTTGAACCTAAATAACTTTTATCATACCTTGACCCTAGCTTTACATTACAAGCTTAATAAAGTCCTGAATGATCTTTGGTCATGTGTTTATCTATATTAGTAGAGAGAAATGTGATAAACAAATTTATTAAACATAAGCTTACTGTATTGATCCTTGTTATTCAAGTTTTTTTGTTTTGCATAATATTACTAAATTTCATGTAACAATATATGAGAGGTATTGCTAACTTATGGAACCATAGTTAGGAATAATCTTAATTTAGGTAGATTATTATATATTAGCACTTGTTCATGATTTTACTTTAGTTATATCTATTATTCAATCTATGAGACATTCATGTTGAATGAAACATTGAGAGTATAGTATGATTTTTGCTCAATGTTGTTATGCTTGAGAACAAGCAAAAGCTTAAGTTTGGAGGTTTGATTGCATTAAAATTTTAGTATTTTCATGCTTATTTTTAGTGTAAATTTACTTATATTTTCGCTTATTCCTTAGGATATTTGGCAAAATTACTCCTAAATGCACATTTATCTCATGTGTGGGTACAAATTATGAAATTGAAAAATTTTGGATAATTTTAATACATTTTTGGAGGATTTTTAGTGAAATTTATACAAATTGCCTAAACTAGTGTCAATATACCAAATATTCAGTTAGAAAGTTTTCTCGACTTTTCTAGCATAATTTTTTTAGTATTATTTCATAGTTATTTTTTTAGTAAAATGTAGGATAAATATATTCATGATATGTTTGAAATTGATTATAGAAATATATATATATATATATATATATATATATATATATAAAGCATGTAAGAAAGGCATGGACGTGCACATGGAAATGCAAAGCTTGAACACCAAAATTACAAGGCATCAAAGTTGGGTTGAAATAACACCAAATAGAATGCTTGAGCTGGCATTTTGGGAAGCTATGATTGCTCTTTAATTTGACGCCTTAAACTAGCAAGTACACGTGAAAAACGAAGCTTGCAAAGTGATTGAAACAGCCAAGCATCAGTGCATTAGAACCAGTGTGAACTAGTATGCACCAGGAGAAGAAGAAAAGGCTTTAAGGGCCAATCAATTGAAGATCTTTTTGGAATCTTTTTAGGGCCTTAAGCTTCTCTCATTTACCTATAAATAGGAGGAAAGGGTTAGCCATTAAGAGAGAGTTACTTTAGGTTTTAAATTTTTTTTCTTTTTTATTTTTATACTTTCATTTCCAATTTTTTTACATTTTCTTAGTTGCCAAATAAATTTATTTTAGCATTTTCTCTTGATTTTCATTGCAATTTTACTATTTCTGAAGTGTTTTTAAATGTTCTTTCAGAATCTTTCAATAAAATTTACATTTGAATTTGTTTTCTAGCTCTAATCTACTTATTTCTCATTGATATGAAAATCTATTTTTGAATCTACCACTTTTGACGTACCTACAGTTTTTAGATTTGTTCAATTTTTTTTCACATTTTCCTAATTCATTTAACTATAACATAGTAAAAATTCAGCTTCAAACTCACACCACAGTGTTCCAAATCAAGTTTGGGAGTTTCGATTGGATACAAGTGACAATGTAGTTCCAGTTTTGAACAACCATTTTGGTATAGACTTCTCTCGAGTTTGATGATTTGTTTGCACTTTTGCCTTTTTTGGATCTTTAGTTCTATTAATTACCTTCTTTAGATTAATTTTGTGCAATTTTATTTCATGTTTTTAGGTGCTATTTGGTTAATTTTCTTTGATGAGATTTTGTTTTTCTAGATTCTATACTATTTGTGAATTTGAGTTTATTAAGCTGATTTCTTTGATGATTCATGTTATTTTCTTGTTGATTTAAGTAGTTAACTCATAGATCTATGTTGCTATAGTTCAATTTTAGTTCATTCCCTCTAGAGAATTGTAGATCTAATTTTTTTTTCATGAATTGTTAGTTTTCCAGCTTACAAAATCAGTTTTGGTTTTTACTTTCTTTTATTGAATCTTAAAATTTTTCTTTAGTTTTTGTTCTTCAATTTGAATTCTCATATTGTCTTTTAATGTTCTTTCAATTTATAGCTCATTATCATTTAATCTTGCATGATTTAGAGTTAGAAACTCTTGTTGAAAATCAATTTGTTAAATGTGCAAGTTTATCTTCCAAACTTTACATGTTCTCTTGGTTTTCACGTTAGCTTTGTTTTACTTGTTCAATGAATTTTTGTGCTCTTGTTTTTTAATTTTGATTTCAAATAGGATTTCATTTAATTTTGTTACTGTATTTTACATGTTTTAGCATTTATTTTACCTATTGCTTTTGTTCATTCTTTCATTTTATCTAGTTCACATTTTGATACTTTCTTTAGTTTATTTCATAGTTAGTTTAACTTTATGTTTAATTTTTTATTGAACTAACTTTAGAAAGGTATAGGGATAATAGATACTTAGCTTAAAAATGTCTTTAACGAATTTTTATGGGATCGACATCTAAACTTTTTTACCCTCTATTATTACTTGAACGACCTATGCACTTGTAGGCATTTCCAGAATCATGCTATAGTTGTCACTCTAGGGCACGCTCTGGTGTTCAAGTCAATATATTGCTTGAGGCATGTTATGAAACTAAGGCAAAGAATATGGAAAAGAAGATGTAGTGTTCTCTAAAGCAAAAGAATCTTAGGCTTAGTCTTTTTTTAGTTACCTTATGTACCTGGTTTTTCTCCACCTTCTGTCTAGGACAAAGAGTCATGATCTAACTAAAATTATTGACAGTGGAAAGGATGTTTTTGTAGAGCTCGATGAGGTCCCACGCAAATTGATGGGAATTACATTTAATTTTTCCATGTAGGTGTGGACTACATTTAATAATCTTGGGGTAGTATTTAAAGACAAAACTTACATGAAATTCTTTACGTGAAGTGCATGAAATTTCTTCTTAAAAATAATTTAATAAAAATTAATGAAAGCTTCAATCGATAGATTGATAAAGTTTAATGTGAAAATCAATAATATATATATATATATAAAAATATTATTACAAATGTTGTTTATAATTCAAATTTGATAGATTCTTATTCAGTAATAAAAATTCTATCAATATATTTACTAAAAATATCTATCTAAATATATATATATATATCAAAACTTATTAAAATATTTTTTTAAAATTTTACACATTTAATTTATGTAAAAAGATATTT
Source organism: Durio zibethinus (assembly GCF_047325235.1). Lineage (NCBI taxonomy): Eukaryota > Viridiplantae > Streptophyta > Magnoliopsida > Malvales > Malvaceae > Durio > Durio zibethinus. Next base: position 6,138,836 of record NC_143181.1, read on the forward strand.
CAATTTATCCATTTTTATTTTTTATTTTAATTTTTATTTAATCACTTTTAGTAAAAAACTTCATGAACTTCACTTCACTTAAGGAACTTCATAGAAGTCTTTCCCTTTAATAATATAAGGTAAGTTGGTGGCTTATTAATTAGTTTCAAAATGAATTCCTAGGGTAGGTTGCGAGCCGTTCCCTTAGGTTAGATGATGTGTTTGTTTAGGGGCATGCTTTATTTAGGTAACCTGAGGTTTTTGGTACATTGATCGAGCTCCGACCATTGACTGATTAACTTAGGTGTAACAATTATATGCCATTCAAATATTAGTGGTTGTTCATTCAACCTATATAAAAGATCAAAAATGCCTTATGCCTATATATATATATATATAAAAGTTATTTTTAATTCTTCAAATCAAATTTGCTTCAAAATTATATTTCTCTCAAGTATATATGATGTTTTTTTAATATATAAAATAATATTTTAAAAATACATATTCAAATAAAAATATCATCTGGCATGTTTAATTTGTAAAGAAAGAAATTTAATTATAATCCAAATTAGCTTTTTTTATTTTATTAATTTTATTTTCATGATTAAGAATTACCATTAATTAATGCAAATTAGCCACAAGAATATAAAGGCTTTTATATGTGTGTAGATACCCCATTCAAGGTCTTATAGATATTATTGGACTTTGAGTTTTAATTTGATATTGGACTTTTCATTAATGCAATTAATTTTAAATGATATAGATGATTTTAAGAAGAAGTGGGAGATGATCAATGATGAAAGAAACCATTTTGAGGTAAGCATTTTATAATTTCAAGCCTTCATTAGGAAGGAGCTTTCTTGGATAAGAATTTTAAAGTTTCATGCTTTCCTTGAAAAGGAACTTTCTTGGATGAGAATTTTGAAAATTCAAGCCTTTATTAAGAAAAAGCTTTCCTAGTCACGATTTTATTTAAAGTTGAAGCCACAATAAAGTTCTCTATTTTTCAAAAGTTGAAGCCTTGGTGAAAATATATTTTATTTTTTCAAAGTTAAAACCTTAATGGAGGAGTATTTTATTTTATTTAAAGTTTCAAGACTCAATTATGAGAGAGCATTTTATTTAAAATTTTATTCCTTAATTATGGGAAAACAATCTTATTTTTCGAAAGTTTCAAAGCCTTAGTTGTGAGAAACTTTTGCAATTTTCTTTATCAAACTTTCTGCACTTGAACAAAATGAATGTTTTTTTTATCTTTTTACAATTCCTGTTTCATAGAAATGCACAAAAAAAGATGGTTGTGAACACTTCAACTTGTTTGAGGCTTATCGATATTATTAGGCTTTGAGTTTTAATTTGATATTGGACTTTTAATAATGCAATTGATTTTAAGTCCAAATAAAATATCCCAAAATAGTTTTATTTATTTCTTGGAAAATTAAGATTTAATGTGGATTATTTTTGTGTGATTTTTAGATTGTAATCCTGTTTTTAAGATTTGAAGATTAGTTATTGAGCTTAGATTTGACAATCCTTGGACTCCAATTCTCCTAAACAAAGGAAAGAAAATTATACAAAATTAAAATTGAATCTTAAATAGATTTGATTTCCTAAAATCTTTCTTGTGAATTTTTAGACCAGAATTTGATATAAAAAAGGCATCAGCGGGTCAATTGAAGGGGGTCAGATAGCAGCAAATCAAGATAAAATACAATCGGTCGTTTCTAGCGAACAGTTTCAGACCAAATTTCAGAAACACAAGTCAAAATTTTTCAATCAAGCAGAAAGTGCATAATACCCAAACTTAATTTGCAACCACTACAATTACACACAGCAATTGAGATTGAAAACAGAGTCAGCAACCTGCAGCAATTCCCAGCACAAGGCAAGAAACAATCAGCAAGGAAAAAATTGGCACAATAATTAGGAGCAGAAATGCCATACAGAAGCAGACCAGACAGAGTAGAGGATAACAGCAGCAATTACACAGTAAAAACATCAATCAAGCAACTATATGGCAAATTTAAAAGTAGAATCCAGCAAGCAAATTCAACACCACAGTCTCAGCCATTGACAGCAGATTTTATATAAAAAAATAGAGATTGCAAAACAAGCTTCCGACAGCCAACACAGACCCCAACTGCAATGAGAAAGCCAAAAAACCTCGGTTCATCAACAAACCCAAAAAAAACCCATTGTCACAACAAGAACTGAATCCACCCTAAATTACCCACACCCAGCAAACCCACAAAGCAACCACAATCCACAATATACACCATCATCATAAATAGAAGCCATTAAACACAAACAGCAAAAAGGAAAAAAAAAAAACTTTTTGGGAAGGGAATAACTCCTTGAAGGTTCAATCACTTGAGATTTATTTTGGGAGGAAGTCGAAAGAAGCTAGTGAAATCCTTGGTTGTCTCGGACGATGAGGGGATAGGGGCAGCAAATCGACCCCGATTTTAGGGTAGGTTATTGAGATTCTTGGCTGAAAGGGAGGTTGATTTCGGGTTTTCAGCGAAAATTTGAAGAGAAACTTTAAGGAAGAAAAAGAAAAGAGAAAAGCTGGGACGTAGTCTCTGGTGTCGGCTGCAGCTGCACCATTAGTGAAGAAAAAAGGCTGGAGGCAATCGAAGGTCTTTTGAGCAGTGGGTATTGCAAGATTATTTTGAGTTTCTAGTGAAGTTTTCTCATAAATTTAATTTGGTAAAGAGGGAGTTGAGGTTGGAAGGAATTGCAAAGGTTCTTTTGGGCTTCGGATGTTGGACATTGACGATGGGAATCGTGGAGCCAGTTTTCTGTAGCGTTCTTGAGCTATGGATTTTTTGGCTCTGGTATTTTTAGAGAAAGCTGGGAGAGTTTGAAAGAAAAAAGGCTTGAGGCAAAAAGCTTTATTGAACAATCAAACAATGTCGTCGTTTTAAATGAAGTAGAAATAGCTTTGTTGACCCTAATCTGCATAACACCTACAGTAACCTAACTGATTTGATTTTATTTTTGTTTTCTATTTTTTATTTAATTTCTTTTTTTTTCCTTTATGATATTTTTACGTATTTTTATTTATGTTTATTTTTGCATTATTTATGATATTTATTTGCATTGTTTACTTGCATGATTTTTTATTTGTTCACATCATTATTAATATATTTGCATAATTATTTATTAATTACATGACTTTTTTATTGATTTTTTGCATGATTTATTATATTTTTGCATGCTTATTTTTTATTTAATATGATATTTTTTGGTATGATTATTGCATGATTTTATATTTATTACATGATTTTTTTCTATATAATTTATTATATATTTGTTTGATAGCATGAATATTTTTGCATAATATTTTTGGCATGATTTATTGCATAATGCTTTTTATATTTTATTGCAGGATATCTTTCTATGATTTTTTATAAAATTTTTGTATGACAATGTTGTGTAAATAAATAAAAAATTAAAATTAATTTATTCGCATAATAAAAATAATTTTTTATTAAAGCTCAAATAAGATAACTATAATTATTGTGATATCAATTTTGAGTATAATGTGTTAATATATTCTCTGCACGTAATCGAGTCTCAAATTTTTTTCTGTTAATGTATATCAGAATTTATTTTTTTAAAGATATTAAATTTAAACTTAAGTTAATCTTAAAAATAATAGATTCACATAAGTGGTGACTCTACTTTTTTTTTTTTTTTTATCTAATGAATAGATTTTCACAACTTAAACACTATAACAATAAGTCTAGAAATGCTATGTTTCAATTACAGTCAATTTACCGTATTTTTTACCAATGGCAAACCATAAACATATCCACAACTATGGCATGGCATGGATCTTCCCATGACGAAAGAAGTGCAGTTATTACTCCAACCCCCAATCAAATTCCTCCATTCACACACACCATATATAAAAGGAAAAGAATTAAGATAAAGTTTCAAGGGAAAGATTTATATAAAATTTTTTAAATGAAGTTCATAAAATTTTTTACTAAAAATAATTAAATAAAAACTAAAATGAAAAATCAAATTAATAAATTGAGAGGTCTTGCTACATAAATTAAGTATGTAAATTTTGAAAAAATTTTAATAAGTTTTAATATATTTTTTAGTTAGACATTTGTAGTAATAATATTGAAAAAGTTTTTACAATTCAATAAGTATTAATCAAATTTAAATTATAAACTATATTTTTAATAAATTTTATCAAATTTGAATTATAAATCATATTTTTAATTTTTTTTATATTATTAATCTTCATATTAAACTCTATAAATCTATCTATTTGGATATTTTGTTAAAGTTTTTATTAAATTAGTTTTTTTAAATTCACAAATTTCACATAAAAAAAACTTCATGTAAGTTTTGTTTTGTATAAAATGAAAAAAAAAAAAAAATCATTTTTACATTCCCCTTCTTCCTATGATAGAAGAACTAGTTAACAAATTTGGACATACATTTATAAAACCATTAGTTAAACGTAATATTAAAGATTATAATATTGTAATTAGAATAATATTTAAAATTACAATATGATTATGATTTCATATAAGATTATTTTCTTAATTAATGAGAATCTTCCTTGTAAATAAATAAAATAATCTAACATATAAATAATTTTGTCCCAAGCTCTTCCTCGCATGACAATTGTCCGAAAAGCACACAAAAAAGATTTTCAATTTGTTGAGGGTATTTGACTGAAAGGGGAAGGTTAAAATTGACTGAGGGGAAAGGTTAAAAAATGGTTTATATCTCACCAGGTTTTTCCCCTTTTCTAAACTTTAATAAGAAAAACTCAACAACACACAATTAGTGAGATAATCGGCTGCTAGTAGCAAGAAACCCAAAATCAACTATAAACATTGAAATCTAAATTAAAAATTGGTTCTTTCTCCTGATAGGATGAGATGGAATTTTTATCTTTGCAAAATTTAAAAAGAAAAAAATATTGAGAGATGATAAAAAAAAAAAAAGAAAAAAAATCAGCACATTACCATCAACCACCAGACAAACCTAAACCACCGTAAATTGAAATCATCCACACACCATCAACCACCAGAGAAAGCCATTACCACCAACATCAACATACCACAGAAGACATACCAAAAAGATCCAAAACTTCACATTGAATTTTAAACCTGAGGCCACCATTACCTAATTTGAAAGTTCAAAACCCATCCCTTTATCAACCCTCAACCATAAACAACCAAGACAAGCAATAAAAAGAAAACAAAACTAGTAGCTAGATACCAAAAAAGACCAAAAATCACAATAAACATACATATATATATATATAAAGGAGAAGAAAGAAGTTTTAGGTTCATAGTGTTTTAAGGTGTTCCAAGAGTTCAAATTTGGGGTGAAGGGAGATCTTGAACGAGGAAACAACATAGTGGGAGATTGAGAACATTGGAGCAGCGGAGATTGATGATTTTGGGGTGTTGGGACTGTAAGTTTTAGTCTAGATCTAAAGAGATGTAAAACTTTCTAGAGAAAACTAATTGGAAAAGTGTGAAGAGTAGGAAAAGAGGAACATTTCAGTGTAATTTGGTGAAAAATTGATGTCAGCAAGTGACAACTAATGGTGATGGCTCGGCGATGATAGTGGTAAAAAGCGTTGGTTTTCTAAGAAAGGTGGTGGCTGTCAGTTATTTTTTGTAGAGAGGAAAGGGAGAGTTTAAAGGGCTTAAAGAGAGAAGAAAAGGGAAAAATGAAGTAAAAAAAAAATTAAAGTTTTATAGTGTTGAAAAAAAACCTTGACCCATGGCTAAACCCAACCTAAAAAGCCGATCCAATCGCACCTCAACGCGTTTTGATCATTGACTAGCGTTGACCACTCCTTTTGAGTCCAACGCAGTCCATTTGTATCAAGTCCAACAATATTTGGAGTCTATTATTATCTATTTTAGTTCTATGCTTATTAGAGTATAAATTTATTTTGTTGTGTATTTTATTTTGTTTTTTACATAAAATAAAATAGTTAATAAATTTATTCAAATAATAATTGTATATAATGACAGAGAATTTTGGAGTTATAAAAAATTTGTTGAATATGATGTTAGTACGCAACGTTATATTTCAAAATTTTAATTATTTATGTTTGCTTACATACTTTTTATCCTTATAAATTTAATAAATTATTATATTAAAAAAATTTTAATTTATAAAACTCAACGCAATTATTTATATATTTCTTTGCATTGAAGTACTTTTAAAGCTTTCCATATATAATAACAATAGCATAAAATGAACCCATCGCGAAACAAGTGTAGATTATTAGTTTTTTACTAATTTGAAATAATTATTAATTAAATTTTAAAAATATTAAAAAATTAAAAAAAACAAATAATAAATAAAATATCACTACTAGACTAAAGTTGAAATATGACCTGTCCCTGTGATTGACATGTGTCTATTGCAGGATGATTGTGGACCGGTTGCAGGCAAGGATTTGGTGTGTCGCTTTCACTAGACCTTTTTTTTTTCCCTTGCTTTTTCGTTGTTACGGAGAATAGGTTTGACTGTAGAGGCAGCAGCAACCAACTGAAGAAACAAACGAAAACAAAAACCAAAAAAAATCTGTAACCAATCACAAGGGTGAAGTAATCAAGGAAGACTAGAACAGAAGGGAAATCACCAAGGCTTATAAAACGAAGCCTGCAATAATTTCGTCAACTTCAGGATCACGCCAATTTCCAAGTATTTGATTCATCTGCTTGTTTATTTATTTTTTAGGTGTAACATTGTTCCTCAAACATAATTTATATCATCTCAGGTTTTGTAATTTCAGACTGCAATTTGCTAACTAAAAAGATACTGCAGATGATAAAAAGTCGGCATTATAAATGCATATAGATATGTCTTCAGCAAATCCTTTGGTCCACCCAAAGAATCACTATCTATAAAAATGGAGCAATTTTTTTTATTCTCCTAAGTACAATTTTTGGGTACAGATTCAGAAAAAGGGGGGGGGGGGGGGGTGTAATGGATCCTCATAAGAGGCTAGCATTAGGCACACTGGTATGGTTGGTGTTGACAGCAACTGCAGCAACAATGACAAGAGCTCAAGTGTTAGCCAAACCTGGTTGCCCTGCTCATTGTGGAAATCTAAGCATCCCATACCCGTTTGGCGCAAAGGAAGGCTGTTTTCTAAACGAAAACTTCCGCATTAGATGCAATGAGTTTGCCAACTCCTCCACGGCCTTTTTAGCGTATACTGATTTTGTCGTTACCAATATCAGCATGGAAGGTCGGTTGCAGATCTTGGCTACAGTTGCCCGAGTTTGTTACGAAGATTCAGGGCACCATGCGAACCCAGGGGTACCATCCTTGTTTCCATTGTCAATTTTCAACGTGTCTAATACCCGAAACAAGTTTGCTGCTGTTGGCTGCGACACTTATGCCTATCTTCTTGGTTACGTAGGCAATAAAAGCTACAGTGCCGGTGTATGTCCCTATGTGATCGCATTGAAGATGTGGTTGACGGATCTTGTTCAGGATTCGGATGTTGCCAGATACAGATTCCTGATGGGCTGAAAAATATCATTGTGATAGCATATAGCTTTAAGAACCACTCGAAAGTGTTGGATTTCAACCGTTGCAGCTATGCTTTTGTTGTTGAAGAATGCCAATTTGAGTTCTCCTCGGATTATCTTCGATCTATACCGGAAGATTACAAGTTTCCGGTGTCGCTTGATTGGGTCGTTGGTAAGGAGACGTGCGAGGAAGCTGAGAAGAATAGATTGAATTTCACACGTCATCGGAATGAGTGTTACGAACCTGGGAACGGTATGGGCTACCTTTGCAAGTGTCCATACGGTTATGAAGGGAATCCATACCTCCCAGAAGGCTGCCAAGGTATGTGTCTTAATTCTTAACTACTGCCACTTTGGAAATTTTAAAGATTAAGAAAAAAAGAAGGGTAATGTCCCATTGTTTAAGTATAAGGATACAATATGATATATAAGGAGATATTTAAATTGGTACTGGTGAGATACTAAGTCAATTAGGTGAGTCTTTCATATCAAAGTAAATAATACTTGGTTGAGTGTAGATCTCCGCATGAAGAGAGGAACACAGATTTTGATAAAAATTTCTCAGCCTCCTCATCTCGACATATATTAGGACTTGTCCATTTAAATTTATAGATAACATATATTCTAGATTGATGGTACTACCTGTTCTTGTAGATATCAATGAGTGCAAGATTTCGAGTCCCTGCGACCAAAATGCAGACTGCATCAATTCACTAGGAAGTTTCAACTGTGTTTGTTGACGTGCATATGAAGGCGATGGCAAAAGAAATGGAACTGGTTGCAGTTCTGTACACAAAACCGAAGTGTTTTCCTTTGTTAACATTGCTCTAGGTAAGGACATTAATTTATGCTATCAAAACTTTGTGCTATTTATTTTCTGTTTAGTCCTTCAACAATTTTACAATTTAATTATCATTGCATTTAAAAGTCGTACGATTCAAAATTTTTTTTCTCTTTCATGATAAACAGGTGTCAGCATAAGCCTTTTAGTGCTAGTGTTGAGCCTTTACTGGGACTTTGGAAAAGAAAGCTCATCAAACAGAGAGAAAAATTCTTCCAACAGAACGGTGGAATTATCTTACAACGAGAGTTTTCAAAGCATAAAGGACCTGTAGCAGCCAAAATATTCAAAGCAGAAGAGCTCAAGAAGGCAACAAACAACTACCATGAAAGTAGAATTCTAGGGCAAGGAGGTCATGGAACAGTGTATAAAGGAATATTGCAAGACAACAGAGTTGTTGCCATAAAAAAATCCATGATAGCTGATCACAGTCAAGTTGAACAATTCATTAATGAAGTGATTGTGCTTTCTCAGGTCAACCATAGAAATGTGGTAAAGCTCTTGGAATGCTGTTTAGAGACTGAAGTTCCCCTGTTGGTTTACGAATTTATATGCAATGGTACCCTCTATCATCACCTGCATAGTTCAGGCCTTGCGTCCTTCATTCCATGGGAAAGTCGTTTAAGAAAAGCGGCAGAAACTGGCGGTGCACTCTCATATCTGCACTCTGCCGCTTATCCTCCCATTATTCATAGCGATGTCAAGTCTACTAACATTCTTTTAGATGAGCATTACACTGCAAAAGTATCAGACTTTGGGACTTCGAGATTAGTCCCTTTGGATCAAACACAATTAACCACATTGGTGCAAGGAACGCTTGGATACTTAGACCCAGAATACTTTCAATCAAGACAGTTGACTGAAAAGAGTGATGTATACAGCTTTGGGGTGGTCCTTGTGGAGTTACTTACTGGAAGAAAGGCACTTTGTTTTCAATTGCCTGAAGAAGAAAGGAAACTAGCTATGCATTTTGTTTCTACATTTAAGAAGAATCGATTGTTCAAAATTGTTGATCATCATGTGCTTCTCGAGGACAATACTGAACAAATAAAGGAAGTTGCCATGTTGGCAAAGAGGTGCTTGAGAGTAAGAGGAGAAGAGAGGCCCTCAATGAAGGAAGTTGCAATGGAGTTGGAGGGTCTAAGAGCAATGGCGAAGCATCCCTGGGTAAAAGATGATGTGAATTCAAAGGAGACAGAATTTTTGCTTGGTGACATCTCAGGCGCTAATGCTCAAGGTACTGATAGCAATCCCTCTGGCCATGGCAGTATTAGCCAGCAAATTATATTACATGGTCGGTAACAATGTGGCAGATATTATGTTACTGTAATATACTAACATGGTTTCCTTTTACGATTTCCCATTTTGTGAAAGGATATATAAACTCATAAACATTTCCTAACTAGCAAAAGTTTTAGCCGTACATTTTCTTTGTTTTTCTTTTCCATTGTCAAAATATTTGGAAAGCTCAAATCAAGATTAAGGCCTCTCCATCAAAGTGGATGGAGGGCTGCCGTTTCTGCCTATAGCCTAAGCATCATTTGAAAGTACGAACTCGGACCCCAACTTTATGTATCTCCTTCTCTTAAAGAAAGGTAGGACTACTTCCCTGAAGCTAAAGTGCCACTGAATTTTAGAGGAGGTCAATTTGTTACTGTTAACTGTTGCTGTGTGCACCAAGCGTGGCATTTTTGCTGCCACACTTTTTTTTTTTTTTTATTTTCTTCTGTCGTTTTTCTGTCAAGCTTTAGCAAAATCAGTTAGTTTTGATTTTTAAATTTGTAGTGATCCACAATGTTAGACAATTGTTGTGTGGCAGTTAAAAGTGGTGGAGTTTATATATTAAATATTTTATTTATAAAGCAATGAAAAATGCAGCCACTGGTGTGAGTTTTTCCCAACAACAACAGAGTTCTAGCTAAATGGAAATATATCCTACATTGGGAGATTTCTTAAATCTTATATGGTCATTAGATATTAGTTCGAGTTTAAATCGAAAAAGAATTTTTACGTATTTACTAAAAGCAAGCATAATTAGACCTATTGAATTCTAGCGAGTCTTGTTGGATGTTGCATACCAAAAAATGACTATACTTCTTTGTTCTTGATCGTTGAATAAAAATTCCATTCATCTACTTACAGAAAAAACATGTTTATCCCATGGCGGGCTGAAAGTGAAAGGTCAGTCAATGCTGCAGTGGACCCAGCGAGTAGGGGTCTGGGACACCCCATCTTTGCTAAATAATTGCCTATTCCTAGTCGAGACTCAAGCCTCTTTGTTTACTTGCGATTAGAGATGTGAATGTTGGTCAAATTTTGATGAAAATTTTAATTTTTTATCCTAATGAAAATAAGGATGAATATTAAATTTTAAGATAAAAAAAATAATATTATTTTAAATTTTTTATTGGGTACATATATAAAGATAAATAATATAATATTTATTTTGTACTTAGATCTTATATATATAATAAATTAATTTTTTATTTAATAATATAAATTTTATTTTAGATTTATTAAAATTAATATATTCGTATTTAAAAAAATACATAATATATAAGTTATTTAAATATGTAAAATAAAAATAAAAAACTTAAAAAATATATTTTTTTAAAAATCATATATAAAAAGATTATTTATATCTATTAAATATTAAAAAAAAAAAATCTTTCCATCATATCTCGTAGTTATTAACATCCCTGCTTGAAATTTATTATTTTTTTAAGTTATGGAAAATTTAAATTAAATTATTCTAGAGAAAGTCTTTTACAGGGTAGTTTAGCAGCTAGATGACGCGGTCTCCGTCAACGATATAGTCTTCATCCTTCTTTGCTAAATAATTGCCTATTCCTAGTCAAGACTCAAGCCCCTTTGTTTACTTGCGATTAGGGATGTGAATCTTGCTCAAACTTTGATGAAAATTTTAATTTTATATCTTAATGAAAATATAGATAGATATTAAATTTTGGGATGAAAACGAAAATTAACATTATTTAAAATTTTTTATTAGATATAAGTATAAAAATAAGTAATATAACATTCATTTTGTACATTTATTATATATATTTTTATATATTTAATAAATTAATTTTTTATTTAATAATATAAATTATATTTTAAATTTATTACAATTAATATATTTTATATTTAACTATATATAACTCTAAAAAAAATTACTTAAATGTGTAAAATAAAAATAAAAAATTTAAAAATAAATTTTATTTTTTATTTTTAAAAAAAATTTAAAAAATATAAAAATTATACATACCCATTAAATACCTAAAAAATATTTTACTAATCATATACCTTATGTATTAACATCCCTACTTGCAATTTATTTTTTTTAGTTATGGCAAAAATTAAATTAAATTATTTTAGAAAAAGTCTTTCACAGGATAGTTTAGCAGCTAGATGACGCGGTCTTCTTCAACAAAAAAGTCTTCATCCTTGAAACTAACGTTATGCTTCACTAGATGAACCCCTCTACAAGAAAAAATTTCTGGACAAAGTTAGTCATGTGAATTAATTTTCTTTTTCGAAAAAGGCAACAGCTCGATAATAAGAAAAAATGATTGTTAAAATTAAAATTAAAATTTTATTAAATGTCACCCAATGATTAAGTTCCAAAATTGAATTACCCTCAAATTTACATTGCCGATTCCCACCTGCATATCTTGTCAACTACCTGTTAATTATTTGAGACTGTTGTTCATGGTGAATATAACCCAAAAATAGGTTATAAAAAAGGATAAAATTTATATAAGTTTTTTAAGTGAAGTTTGTGAAATATTTTTTTTTAAATATGATTTAATAAAATTTTTAATAAAAAATTTAGATTGATAAATTGATAAAATTCTATATGAATATTAATAATATGTAAATAAATTATTAAAAAATTATTTATAATTCAAATTTAATCGATATTTATTTAATGATAAAAATTCTATCAATATTTTTATTAAAAATATCTATCTAAAATATATATAAGCATTGATTAAATTTTTTTAAAAATTTTACACACTTGATTTATATAATGTAACATTTCAATCTATCAATTTTAATTTTTGATTTTAACTTTTATTTAATTATTTTTAGTAAAAAAGTTCATGAATTTTGCCTAAAAAACTTGATTTAAATCTTTCTCTATAAAAAACGTAAAACCCAAATGTATTATATGGATGTCATGAAAACGTCACAGCAATAGGTATTTAGGATCTTTTAGAAAAGAGATTAAATTTAAAAAAAATTTCTAATACTCTAATCATATTTTCAAAAAAAAAAAAACTAATTAAGAGTCTACTTGGATGAGAGGTGAAATTGATTCGATAAAATTAAAAATAATAATAGTATCAAGATTAATTACTATAATAGTAAAATTAAGTATTATAATTGTGAGATAAAAATTAATATTGAGATATATGTTTGAATGCAAACATAACTTTAAGAGTGAAGTAAAATGTAGTGAGAAAAGAAATAATTATTAAAAGTATTAGATTAAAACTTATATATGATAAAATTTATAATATATTTGATATTAGTAAAATAAAAAAATAATTGAAAATTATTAAAGTATTTTTTATTAAATAATATTTTTGTTAATAAAATAAATACTAAAATTTATTTGAAAGTTTTTAAATAAAAAAATCAAAATGAAAAAAAGAAAAGACTAAATAGCATGGGATAAAAATATTTTGAGTAGTTACTTATTTATTATATAATTATATATATTTATTTACTATTTATTAAATAATTAAATAATTGAAAAAAACCTTTAAATTAAAAATAAATAATGAAAGAGTTAACAAGAATAAATAATTTGAAAAAATTTAAATAAAACAATAAAAATAAATAGCAAATAAAAAATTTAAAATTATTGATTACTTAAATAATTAAATAATTAAAAAAAGAAACAAAATGAAAAAAAAAGGACAAATAAAATAAGGGGTAAAATTGAAAGAAATATATGATGGAAAAATAGTAACTGCATTGAAAGACGACATCCAAACGAGTGACTAATCAAATTTTAAGCAATAATCGCACCTCATCGGGACTAATTGGTGATCTACCGGCCAAAAAAAATTATTATTGGATGTGAATAAGAACAATTCATCATATAGCCATCGAAGTAAATGTTTGAATGGAAAAGCTACTATTAATACTACCTATGCTTGATTGGAAGTACATATGACGCTAAGGACTTTGACCGAGTCAATCTCGAATGTACCGTAAGAACAATTTATCATGTTGCCGTCCCAAGTAAATGTGCAAGTGGAAAAGCTACCATTAATGCTACCGGTGCTTGATTGCAACTACATATGAGCTTTCTCATATTATTATCACTCTGTTTGATTTGAGAAAATTTAAGAGAAAATAAAAATATCAAGAAAAATAAAGAAAAGAAAGATGAAATTCTTCATTTTGGGTGGACGGCAAAGGTTTGAAAACGAATTCTGCCGTCCAAATATGGAAAAAAAATCTTATTTCAATGTAAATGTACACAACTATTTCAAAGATTAGTTAGATGTCAGAAATAAGTGACAAGACAAGGGAGGACATATATAACACAATTGGATCATTACAAGAAAATGATATTAATGGCAATTAAGGTGTATGTGGTCAAGCTTTGAACTTTTCTTTTATACCCCTTTACTGGACATAAGAATTTGTCATTAACTTATATATCACGTCTCGCTTCTCTCTCATGCATCTCTTAGTACCATTTCTAGTTTTTGAAAAAAATATTTTTTATTATGATTTCATTCTATTTTCAAATATATTTTTTGAAAATATAGTTGAAAATATAACAATTTGTCATGACCTTATATTGTATGTGGCAGTACATTATTAGCAATTTACTTCCATTTTCATTGATCTAACTGTACTCGAAAATGACATCAATCTAATATGTGTGAAGATCAAATTCATTACTTACAATTTTTTTTTTCATATTTTTAAGTTACTGACGCCTTTTGCAGCAAAGCAACAATTATTGATTTTTCAAATAAAATTGTAGAAATTAACAGTAATTTTAGCAAATTAAATCGCTTTATTAGGAGGTGTCCATTATAAATTGCCTTTGCGTAATCAAGCAGTCAAAATTGTCTAAACACTTTAAGCTAAAAATAAAAAATAGGAAAAAAAAGGACTAAAATGACGAAGACCTGGCGTCAACTATTTACTCGTCTCCAAGCCCGAGTTGACAGCTCTCTCCAACGACAAGGCTTAAATTTGCAGTGTAAAGCAAGTAATTTGATAGCGATTGTAGGGGAGAACTGAAAAGAAAGCATAGAGAATTTCCAATATTTTATCTTATTCAGCACGTCCGTTTGAATTACGCTAGTAACTTGATTGGTGATTCGGAATTAAAATGGCTTTGAATCTTCAAACAAGCTTTCCTATAAATTTGTAACCAATATTTGGATGTTCTCCAATGTTTTACCTAGATATAACCCAGAAAAAAAAAAAAAAAAAGAAAGAAAGAAAGAACTGGGGTCATGGGCTTGCGTTGTATGTTTAAGGAGCTTGCTCTGTTTGCATTCAAGTTAACAATTATAGCAACTTCAGTAGCAGCTCAAGCAAAACCCGGTTGCCAAAGCAACTGCGGAAATATCAGCATCCCATACCCTTTCGGAACAGACAGTCCTGGTTGTAATATCAGTGGTAACTTTTATATCCGTTGCGACAACACTTCCAACCCCCCAAAAGCATTCTTAACAACAAGCGATATTGAAGTTCTCAACATCTCTCTGGATGGTTATTTGCGCATCAGTGGTCCGGTAGGTTATGCCTGTTACAATTCATCAGGACGCAGTTCAGAATTCGATATGTGGATGACGTTTTCGAAATTCCCCATATCTCATTCCAGAAATAAGTTCACAGCCATTGGTTGTGACACCTATGCTTTTATCCAAGGTTCCTTCGGACATAAATATTCAACGGGATGTGTAACATTCTGTAATGACATATACGATGTGATAAATGGATCTTGCGATGGCATTGGCTGCTGCCAAACTGCTATCCCGAAAGGAGTAAGGAGTTATAATTTAAGTTTTTCTAGTGATGATTCACATCACCATGTATTGGGTTTCAATCCTTGTTGCTATGGATTTGTCGTGGAGGATGGAGCCTATAACTTCTCTGTTTCAGATCTTTATGATGTTAATTTTAGAGACAAGGAATTCCCATTTATTCTTGATTGGACAATCGGGAACCAAAGCTGCAAAGAAGCTGAAACGGATCCAGAAAATTATGCTTGCAAGGAAAATAGTCATTGTAAAAATTCAGAAAATGGCCCGGGATATTTGTGCAAGTGTCTTGATGGTTTCCAGGGTAACCCTTACCTCTCCCATGGTTGCCAAGGTAAAGATATCAAGTTCTCCATTGTGATGAATTTTTCTTATTTCTACGGTGTCTTGTACGTATGTAATTATACTTTTTGTCCAATATAACTTTTTTTAAAATGTATGAAAATTTCCAGATATTAATGAATGTGACACACTGAAGCCTTGCAATGGAACATGTCACAATGTACCTGGAAGTTATAATTGCTCATGTCCTGAGGGGTTTGAGGGTGATGGCTGGAAAAATGGAACAGGCTGCAGTCCTAAAGTCATCCCGCACCGTCAGAGTTTTCCGATCCTTGTTGTTGCACTAGGTTGGTACATATAAACGCTATTTTATATTATTAATTTCTTTTTATTCGGTAAATACTCATTAGAGCATACTGTGTGTTGGGATTTGCCTTGAATCTCAGAATCCCACATCGAAAGTTAAGTAAGTTTGAATTTGTCTTGTATCCCACATCGGGAGTTTAGTAAAGGTATAAAGGGTTTCACCCCTATAAATAAGATGTTTTGGTTTTAGTTTAGTAACCTCAGAGAGTTAGACACCAAGAGAATAGCTAAGTGAGTAGGCTATTAAAGGGTGTAATTGGGTTTTGGGTTAAGTTTTGAGTAAGGAGTTTTAGGAAACTTTTCTCATTCTAAAAGTCTCACAATTGTAAAGATTTATTTGATAGTGGATTAGATTTGGAGTAGGCCATTTTGAGTTGGGCTGAACCAAATATATTTGTGTTTTCTTATTCTTGATTTGAGCTTGTTATTTTGTGTGTGGTTGCTGCGCGTGGGTATTGTTGTTTTTCCCAACAAGTGGTATCAGAGCGATGTTCGAGGTTCGTGGGTCCAAGAAATCGTGAAGCAGTGTTTGAAGATGTCTGAAGAAGGTATGTCTGGTATGTCTATGTCTAAGTTTGAGATTCCGTTATTTGATGGAAAGAGTAATTTTATGTTATGGCAAAGTACGATTCAAGATCTGTTAGTACAACAAGGATTGGATCAGGCATTGGAGAGTAGTAAGCCTCAAGGAATGTCTGATGCTAATTGGAATAGGATTCAGAAGAAGGCTGTTAGTACTATTAGATTGGCGTTAGCTCCAGAAGTAAAGTACAGTGTGTTGACTGAGAGTACTCCGAAGAGTTTGTGGGATAAGCTTGAAGGTATTTATGCTTCGAAGTCATTGACTAATAGATTATGTTTGAAGATGGATCTGTATTCTCTGAAGATGGAAGAAGGTATGAGTCTTCATAATCACCTGAATGAATTTAATAAATTGGTTTCTCAATTGCTAGCGATTTCTGTTGATGAGTTAAAAGATGAAGAGAAAGCTTTAATTTTGCTGTCATCTTTGCCCAAGTCTTATAGGCCTTTAGTTCAGACTGTGTTGGTAGGTAGGTCTACTTTGAAGTTGGATGATGTGACTGCCCTGTTGCATGAGAATGAAAGGTTTATGGGAGCTCAGAACTCATCACCTGGGGGGAGTACACTAGCTGTAGAGGGTTTTGATCGAGGGAGGACTCAAAAGAGGATCGATGGATCAAGATGGAGATCTAAGTCAAGAGACAGAGATTACAGTGATGTAGAATGTTATTATTGTGGTAAGAAGGGACATATCCAAGTGCGCTGCAGGAAGCTGATAAGGGATATGGCTGCTTTCAAAAGGGCGAATGATGAGAAAAAATCAGATGAAGAAAAGAGTGATACTGCTGCTATTTTGTCTGATGATGATGATGTTGTTTTGACAACTTGTGTGGATGAGACCCAGACTTTGAAAAGTGACAAAGGTTGGGTTTTAGATTCAGCTGCTACAGTTCATGTTTGCAATGATAGGAGCTGCTTTGTGGAGTTGAATGAGAATGAAAAGTATGGGGATATTGTGGTTGCTAACAAAGAAAATGTGCAGATTCAAGGCATTGGGAGTGTTCGCCTTAAATCTCACAATGGTGTTATTAGGACACTTCGTCATGTAAGGTATGTACCAAATTGTCACTACAATTTGATTGCTTTGGGTGAGTTAGCTTCTCGAGGGTACACATATTATGGTAGTAATGATTGGTTGAAAGTGTACAAGAATGGTAGTGTGATTCTACAAGGGAATAGGGTCAATCACTTGTACATGTTTGATGGAGGCTCAGTTGCTGGAATGCCTGTGATGAAAGAAAAGAAGAAAGGTAAGCATGTTAGCTTTGCAGATACTGTTGAAGTGTTTGGAGATTCAAGTCAAGGGAGGATTTGTTGGGATTTGCCTTGAATCTCAGAATCCCACATCGAAAGTTAAGTAAGTTTGAATTTGTCTTGTATCCCACATCGGGAGTTTAGTAAAGGTATAAAGGGTTTCACCCCTATAAATAAGATGTTTTGGTTTTAGTTTAGTAACCTCAGAGAGTTAGACACCAAGAGAATAGCTAAGTGAGTAGGCTATTAAAGGGTGTAATTGGGTTTTGGGTTAAGTTTTGAGTAAGGAGTTTTAGGAGACTTTTCTCATTCTAAAAGTCTCACAATTGTAAAGATTTATTTGATAGTGGATTAGATTTGGAGTAGGCCATTTTGAGTTGGGCTGAACCAAATATATTTGTGTTTTCTTATTCTTGATTTGAGCTTGTTATTTTGTGTGTGGTTGCTGCGCGTGGGTATTGTTGTTTTTCCCAACACTGTGGAACAATATTAATATCAAATGATATGAAACTAATCAAAGTTTAAACTAAATTAGTTGAACTGACCATTTTTCATGTCCTATAGATTTATCTCTTGAAGAAAATAAAAAAAAAAGAAGCTAAAATACTTTAAAAAAACTCGTGTATTTTTATAAACTTTCGAGATATAGAATACTTTTTTTTTTTATTAATTATAATCAATTGGTATGTTTAAAGTATATTTTTATTTAATTTCTTAGATTAAAGCCTGTTTAACTAGGTTTCAATCTAGCTTAATATTTCAGATCTCAAAATTTTTTTAAATCCAACTCTAATTAAAAAATTAATCTCAAATACATTCATTAAACATAATTTATTTAATAAAAAATTTTAAAAAAAAATTTAAAAAATTAAATATAAAAATTTACATTTATATCAATATATAATTATAATATTTTATTCAGGTCGGACTAGACAAAGCTCAAATTTTAATTCTTTTATCCAAGGCTCTGCTGGAAATTACATGCTTAAAAATTATATCAAAATCCATTTAACAAATTTTTATATTTTGTTTAAATCTTGTTAAAACTTGGGTGAGCTTGTGAGTTTAGACAAATAATTTGATACTTAAATATATCTATTTACTATTAATAGTTTTTTTTTTATGTATGTCTTTTTTTTTTTTAATCTCATTTTGTATATTGATCCAATTCTATTTATTATTCCCGTTATTCATAGTTTAAAATAAATTAAACTAAATTAGTTTAATTATCTGATATAATAATAGTTATAAATATATTGATTATGTTTCATATTAAAAATGATTTATTATTAGTTCTATCGAAAAGATAAAACCTTAATTTATTTTTAACAACAATTTATTTTAAATAATAATATTAAAATACGTTTAGTACATAAAATTAAGATAAAATATGATAAGATGATGGTATAAATAGGATTATATTAAATAATATTATTTTATTTTGTATTTAATCTGTACAAGAATTATAATAAGATAATTTATTTATTGATCAAAATTATCATTTTTTAAAGTTTATATAATTTAAATCATTGATGTAATTTTTAAAAAATGAAATTATCCTATATCAAAAAAATAATTAATTTTCTTTAAAATTTTATATTTATCTTTAAATATAAAACAAACATAATATAATATAATTATCATTTTATTTTATCGATCATTTTATACATCAAATATTATCTTAAAATGTTGTATTACTTATTATGTGCTTGCAACCTATGCAACATGTGTGTAATATAAATTAATAAAAAAAAAAATCCTCGATCGGGATCGGCTTAACAATTGTTCCATTCAAAAATTTTAAATAAGTCCTACATTTGAATCTTGATTAACCATGTTTCTCCCATATGTACCAAATTAAAAAAAAAAAAACACACACATACGCACCTACAGATTAATAAACAGGACAATATATTTTGTCTTGATTACAGGTGTAGGGGTAAGTCTTTTATCTTCCCTCTTGTGCTCATCATGGGTGTACTTGGGGCTAAGGCAAAGAAAGCTCACCAAACTGAAACAGAAAAACTTTGAGCAAAATGGTGGAATTTTTTTGCGGGAACAGCTTTCAAAAAGTGAACAGTGCTGCGAAACGGCTAAAATATTTACAGCCGAAGAGCTCAAGAAGGCAACAAACGACTACCATGAAAGTAGAATACTAGGATACGGAGGTCAGGGTACTGTTTACAAAGGAATATTGCCCGATGGCCGAAGGGTTGCCATAAAAAAATCCATCATTGGAGATCAAAACCAAGCTCAACAATTCATTAATGAAGTTATTGTGCTATCCCAAATCAACCATAGAAATGTGGTGAAACTCTTGGGATGTTGTTTGGAGACACGAGTCCCTTTGCTCGTCTATGAATATGTAAGGAATGGAAATCTCTTCGACCACTTGCACAATGCTGCTCGTGCATCAGTCATATCATGGGAAACTCGTTTGAAAGTAGCCGCAGAAACAGCAGAAGCCCTTTCTTATTTGCACTCTGCCGCATCTCCACCAATTATTCATCGCGATGTCAAGTTGACCAACATACTTTTAGATGAAAATTATACTGCAAAAGTATCTGATTTTGGTGCTTCAAGATTGATCCCTTCAGATAAAACACAGATAACAACGCTTGTGCAGGGGACTCTGGGTTACTTGGATCCTGAGTACTTTCATACAAGTCAATTGACTGAGAAGAGTGATGTTTATAGCTTCGGGGTTGTTCTCATAGAGTTACTAACAGGTCTAAAGGCGCTTTCCTTTGAAAGACCAGAAAAAGAGAGGAATTTGTCCATGTACTTTGTTTCTATTATGAAAGAGGGACGCTTGCAAGAAATTCTTGATGGACGAGCGCTGAATGATAAAAACATTGAGCAGCTTAAGGAAGTGGCCACTTTGGC
Organism: Durio zibethinus; assembly: GCF_047325235.1. NCBI lineage: Eukaryota > Viridiplantae > Streptophyta > Magnoliopsida > Malvales > Malvaceae > Durio > Durio zibethinus. Next base: position 6,159,589 of record NC_143181.1, read on the forward strand.
AAGGAGATGTGTGAGAGTAAAGGGAGAGGAAAGGCCAACTATGAAGGAAGTTGCCTTTGAATTGGAAGGATTGCGGGCAATGCAGAAACATCCATGGGGAAAAGGCGACTTACATGAGGAAGAGGCTTTACGCTTGCTTGATGATGACCTGTATAACATTAGCACTAGCTATGATGGCTCAACTAGCATCTCGATGGGGTCTGACAGCATTAAAAACCAAGTCAGATTTGAAATTGATGGTGCACGCTGATCTCCTTTTACCTGTTGATCTTCCTTATTCTCTTGGTTGTGAAAGATGTAATCTGATTAGCTTATAATTAGTATGCTTGTTATATAACAAATTAGATCCAAATGCAGAACTCTAGTAATTTCCCTATAAATTTAGAATAAAAGTTCCATCAATAATCTTTTGGGTTTTTTTGTTTTTTTTAATACGGTTGGTAATTTTTTTTTTTGGACGATAAACCACACTCATATCGACATAATGCATTTAAGATTTTACTCTTAAAATGCTCTCCACAAGGATTGAACTCAGATTGATAAAGAAATGGATCTCTTGCACAATAAAAGGAAAAAGCAATCAAATAGATAGAAAGATCGGACAGATACTGCCTTTGGAATTATTTTTGAATATTAATAAGATTATAATATATAATATCATACTAAACTAAGCTAAAACTAAGTCTTACTATCTGTTATTATTCGGATTAATTAAATGCTGAAATCTGAATTCCATTCTATATAAAAACTCATTTTATATCTTCTCTTACCAGTCAAATAGGAGGTTGATGACCAACATGGGATTGATCAGTGGGCAAATTTTGTGGAAAAACTAAGCAAAGAAACAATATCAAAGAAACGATTGGTAACGCCAGCCAATTTCCAGTATAAACAGAAAATATTTCTGCAGTCACGTTGGATCAGTGCTCATGCCCTTGTGAAAAATGCTGTTCCAACAAATTTTGAGCTTTCCAATAATATAATTAACAAAAAATGTATCTTATACTGAATTAATGATATAGCCAATGAAAATATAGGAAGCCATACACAATGGTTAATTAGTACGTTTGCCCACGTGAATGCTCTATTCATTTCACCCTTCTTTTGGGTTGCCTGTTTTAGTAATGCTTGTTCGCCCTCGCTAAAACTCTTTATGTGAAAGGATACATAAACTCATAAAATATCCTAACTTGTCATAGTATTGGCTGTGACATTCATTTTCTAATTTGTTCTTCTTTTCGTTCGTCAAAAATCAAAATATTTGGAGAGCTCAAATCGAGATTAAGGCCTCTAAATCAAATTGGATGGAGGGCTGTTGTTTCTGCCTATGGCCTAAGCATCATTTGACAGCAGGGACTCGGACACCAACTTTATGTAGCTCCTTCTCTTAAAGAACGCCAGGAATATTTTGCCACTGAAATTTAGAGGAGGTCAATTTGTTAGTTGTTACTGTTTGCTTCTGTGTGCAGCGTCATTTTTGCTGTCACAATTTTTTAATTTTGCTTTGCCATTTTCTGCCAAGCTTTGGCGAGATTAATTAGCTTTGATTGTTAATTTTCTGGTGCGTATGTGACAGTTAAAAGTGGTTGAGTTTATGTATTGAATATTGTATTTATAAAACAATGGAAAATACAGCCACCGGTGTGAGTTCTTTCCCGACAAAAACAGACTTCATTCTTCTTCCTTTTTGTCTCCAATCTTCTTTGAACATTGCCGACAGTTACTTTTCAAACTTATTCCCTGTCTTCTAATTTCCACATCGGGAAGCTAACCTTTAGAAAGATGGGGCTGCAAGTGTTCACATGTCAGACAAACTTGAAAATTGATGACAACAATGTGATGTGGAATTCTACACGCTGGGAACCTAAAACATGAAACTATATGGAAGAGAGTTCTTAAATCTTAATTGGTCATTATATATTAGTTCGAGTTTAAATTATTATATTAAGATGATCTCGTAAAAAAATGTTTTAAGCATTCACTAAAAGAAAGCATAGCGAAACCAATTGAATCCTAGCCTTGTTGGCTGTTCCATGCCACAAAATGACTATTCTTAATGTTCTTGATCGTTGAGAAAAAAAATTTTCATTCATCTACGTACAGAAAAGAAATAATTATCCCATGGCCGGCTGTAGGTGAAAGGCCAGTCAATGCTGCAGTGGACACTTGCTAAATCATTGCCGATTCCTAGTCAAGATGCCGTTTTTTTTATTTGCAATTTGCTTTTCTAGTTGGGGAGAAATTTACATTAAGTTATTCTATAAAATATAAGTCTTTTACACGATAGCTTAGCTGTTAGATGACTTGGTCTTCTTCAACAAAACCGAGCAATGTAATTAATTAATTATTAAAAATTAGTCTTCATCCTTGCAACCTCCGTTGTGCTTACGAAGTTGAACTTCTATGTTATGATGACATCATTTAAAAATAATATAAAATAAAATATAAAAATAATATAGTTTATAATTTTGATAAAAATTATATATTGATTTGATAAAATTTTAAAAATTATATTTTATATTTTACATGTAAACATAAATTGTGATATAATAATTTTTATGTGAAGACCCATATTTAACTTATAAGATATTATTTATTTTAATTTAAAAATTTAAAAATTTTGTGTTATAAAAAATATTTCACAAGTTGAATTTAAATTTTTACATAAATATTATAATAGAATCTTAAATTATTTCAACATAAAATTGATAATGTCATATTTTATATTTTATATATATTTTATACGAAATAAATAAAAAATAAATAGACGAATAATTTATCAATTTTCCGGTGATCTACTCTCTTCAGACCATGCGAGAAAAAAATCTAGACAAAGTTACTCCATCTGAATTAAACTCAAATTTACATTGCTGATTCACACCTACATTTCTCGTGTTAACTACTTGTTAACAATTTACAGCTAAAACCAAAGCTAGTTGTAAATTTGTGGTATTTACCTTTTCAGGCTGAGATAACAATAAAAAAACAGTACTTCTCAACCAAACTATATATCCAAGTTTAATTACTCTTTGAATATAAACCAGTAGTTCTCTAAAATAAAGATATCCCAAACCAGTGTCGATAATCTGAGATTGCAAGCAATAAAAAAAATTACTGGTCTTTAGATACTTTATTATGCTTTACATATTATTAGCGTGTACATGTAGAGACTTGACCTGTTGATGGGACTGCTTTTACGCAGTCTTTGTGGAAAAATTGAAGGCAAGACCAAGTTGTTGTTACTTGTTTCTAAAAGCAAAATAATGGAACTTCGTGCTTAAATTTCTTTTATAGCTGCTATGATAGATGAATTGGTCTTTTACACGATAGTTAAGCAGCTAGATGGCGCGGTCTTCCTACGTTATGCTTCAAAACCGCGTCTCCAACAAAAAACGCACAGATATGTAGAGACTTGGACCTTACGGAAAAATTGAAGGCAAGACCAACTTATTGTTACTGAAAGCAAAATAATGGAACTTTCTGCTTAAATTTCTTTTATAGCTGCACTGTTGGATGAATTGGTTGCCCATAGAAGTTTAACTTATATAAGGGCCGGCAAAGTAAGGCTTTTCTTCTTTAAACCGTCCTGTGTCGTTTGAATGAGTTTTTATGAGGTTATATCAAATGCTTTTGCAGTTCATGCTTGCAGGGGTGATATTGGCATCCACTGCAACACTGATAACAGCTCAAGCTAGGCCTGGCTGCCGCGACCTATGTGGGGAGGTAAGCGTCCCTTTTCCCTTTGGCATAGGGGAAGGTTGTTACCTAAATAGAAGTTTTGAGATCAAATGTAATGATTCTTCCCACCCTGCACAACCATTATTTGGTAATGTTGATGTCAAAAACATTTCAGTACGTAAAGGTGAGATGCGTTTCTTAAAATTAATAGCAGAAGATTGTTACAACGAAGCTGGTTTACAAGTGCAAAGAAAACAAACTAGCTTAAGACTAGGTAAATTCACCATTTCTGACACCCAAAATAAGTTTATGGCCATTGGTTGCGACACATATGCTACCATTCAGGGTTATCAAGGTGAAGATAGGTACACAACCGGATGCATGTCCATATGTGACAGCCAGAAAAATGTTAATGATTCATGCTCTGGTGTTGGCTGTTGTCAAATTCCCATTCCCAAAGGTCTGGGGAACATTACGCTAGCAGTAAGTAGCTATGATAACCATAAAAATATAACGGGTTTCAACAACTGCAGCTATGCCTTTGTTGTTGAAAATCAGTTCAATTTCTCCTCCAAATATCTTAAAGGTTTTCAAGGTGAAACAAAGCTTCCCATGGTGCTTGATTGGGCAGTTGGTGATGAAAGTTGTGAATTAGCTGAACAAAACAGCTCAACCTTTCTATGCAAGGCAAATAGCACATGTGATGGATCCTATAATGGGCGTGGTTATCGTTGCAAGTGCTTCAAAGGTTATGAAGGGAATCCATACCTCCATGGTTGTCAAGGTAATTGTTTTTTTTTTTCTTTTATAAATTTTTTTATCAGTACTTGAGGTATTTATTTTGTTCTCACTGTTATCATTACTTAGACTTCTACTTTTCTCTGTTATCATCTCTCAGATATTAATGAGTGCAACTCTCCATCGCAAAATGAATGCGAAAAACCAGAGTATTGTGTCAACACTATTGGAAATTATACTTGCAAATGTGGAAAGGGTTATCATGGTGATGGTAGAAAGGATGGAACAGGCTGCATTCCCAATCAAACACAGCTGGTTGAAATTGCCATTGGTAAGTACATTGATTGAATTATACAAATAATTACAGCATCACTTAATTTCTTCCAAAGTTATCTGGCATATATATACTAGTATTAGGAATGGTTCGCAGACCAAGTTTAAGTTTTAGTAGTTCGGTGTTCAACACATTAGATCTGCCAGAGGAAGTAGTTTAGCCACCAATTCCTTAACTGTTGGTTTATAAAGCAGTTGCAGAGGATGAATTAGTTTGGCAAGACAAAAGCCTAAAATAGTCTTGTAAAACAATTGACAAGTGACTTTTGCAGAAAAATGGCCTTTGCAACAATAAGTTGAAAAGTTTACAAATCTTCACCTTTTTTTCTTTTTAGCAAGAAATCCCTAGGAAATCCTACTCCTATGTAATATCTCACCCCCAAGATTATGGTATGTAGGGAATAATCGAATTTATTTCAAATGTAGGTATAACCATATGCATTGTAGCTGTAGTTTCTGGCAGCGCTTGGCTACACTTGCTGCGCAAGAAAAGAAAGCTTGTCAAGCTCAAAGAACAGTTCTTTAGACAAAATGGTGGTTTGATGCTTCAACAACTCACTGGAGGAGAAGCATCATCTGAAACTGCGCGCATCTTCACTGCAGAGGAACTTCAAAAGGCTACAAACAACTATGATGAATCCAGGATTGTTGGTCGTGGAGGCTATGGCACAGTATACAAGGGTATCTTGGAAGGTAACAATATGGTTGCTATAAAGAAATCGAAAATAGTGGAACAGAGCCAAATTGAGCAATTTATAAATGAGATTGTTGTACTGTCAAAAATCAACCATAGGAATGTAGTCAAGCTACTTGGTTGTTGTTTGGAGGAAGAAGTCCCATTACTAGTTTATGAATTTGTTACTAATGGAACCCTTTTGGACCACATTCACGATAAAGGGAGGGCAGCCACCATTCCTTGGGAGACGCGGTTAAGAATTGCAGCAGAAACTGCTGGAGTGCTGTCATATTTGCATTCTGCTGCGTCTATACCAATTATCCACAGAGATGTGAAAACTACCAACATACTCTTGGATGACAACTACACGGCCAAGGTGTCTGATTTTGGAGCTTCAAGATTGGTTCCAGTAGATCAAACTCAGTTATCGACAATGGTCCAAGGAACTCTTGGCTATTTGGACCCTGAATATTTGCATACAAGCCAACTAACTGAGAAGAGTGATGTCTATAGCTTTGGAGTTGTTCTTGTTGAACTTCTCACTGGAAGGAAAGCACTGGCTTTCGACAGGCCTGAGGAGGAAAGGAGTCTAGCTAAGTATTTCCTTTCTTCATTGAGAAAGGATCGCTTGTTTGATATCCTAGAGAGTCGTTTAGTGGATGAAGAAAATAGAGATCAAATCATGGAAGTAGCTAAGTTAGCAATGAGGTGCTTAGAAGTTAAAGGAGAGGAGAGACCTTCAATGAAAGAAGTCGCAATGGAACTAGAAGGATTAAGGTTGACAGAGAAGCATCCATGGGTTAATGTAGAATCGAATTCAGAGGAGACTGAGTATTTACTAAATGGAAAACCATCCTCGAGTTACAGCTATAGTGGCAGTAGTAACAACACGTCAAGTGGGTATGACAGCATAAGAAGCCATGTGGTAATATTGCCTTTAGATAATGGAAGATGATGGCTCCTAGATTGCCAGTAAATTCCAATCTCACGATCCTCTTCTGCACTACACAAATGACATTTACTGCTTGTAGATATCTCATTTTATCGGGGATCTTTTGAAAAATTTATTCATCTTTGGTAAAATTGTGGTTTTCTTAATTAGGCTTTAGATTATTGAATCAAAATATTTGGGGCTTGAGTTGAAATGAAATCGACCTGGTTTGGGATTAACATAGCCCAATCTTCCTTTTTCGTTTACATCATTTTATTTTATTTTATTTTGTAGATTTTATTTATTTATTTATTTTGAAAGAATGAAAAAAACCACAGAAAATAACGATAATCGGATGAGAGATAATAGATAAAAATTTTGAGAATACTCCCAAAAGTAAGGAGATAAGCATTGAACTTTTTCTATTAATTGAGTTGTTAAATTATCATTTTTAAAGAAAATGCTAACACTTCGAAACTCAATCCGTTTATATCTGGAATTCCATCTCCAAGCTTAACTCGACCCCTGTATAAGCAATACAATTCTCAACTCTTGGGGTGAAGGCAGACCCAAAAACAATCGGTGAGAGCAGCAAAATATAGAGAGAAGATGTAATTTTAGGCATTGATAGTTGGGAATTTCGGAAGTTCATTTTAGAGTTTCTATTTAGGTTTCTCAAACCGCGAAGAAGAGAAACAATTTTAGGTGGCTTTCAGCCGCACAATAGCTAAGCAAGTGGTTCTGGTGGTGACAATTCGTAGTTGAAGCTTGGAATCTGTCGTTTACAGAAGGTAGCTGCTCGTGAGGAGATTGGAGGTGACGCTGCTGGATTCTAGAGGGAAGGACCGGCTGGTTACAGGGACCTCAGAAAAAGATAGAGAGCGAAAGATTTTATAAAGTGAAATGGTTCAGATTCAAGAAAAAAAGGAAAAAAAAGAAAATCAACCTTTGGTCTGAATTAAAAAGATTCAAGCCCACAAACCTGAGGTCAAGAATTCCAAGCCCATTTTTTTAGCCTGGACCCGTTTTGATTTGGGTTGTAACTCACTCTCAGGTTTCCTTTCCTTTCTTTGTTTAGTTTTTCATTGTTTATCTTTCATCATTTATTTACTTATTTATTCATTTTTTAGTACTTATGTATTCTTAAAACTTTAAAAAAAAAAAGGTTAGACTCAATAAAAAATAAATTTATCAATGTGATTTTCTTTAATTAAGATATTATAAGGGTCATGCAAACTTTAAATAGTAAATAAAATTTTCCTTAAATGGAAAACACGAACATGATTTGATTGATAGTTTTTTTTTTTTCAAAATAATCGATAATTTTTTATAAGTTAAAAATTATTTTTTAAATTATCAATTTTACTAAATTATTCGAGAAATTTATAAGAAAATGTAATAAAAATATTTTGAAATCCATTCTAACAAATTATTGTAGGATAAATTTCAAATTAAATCTTATCAAACTATTAAAGAAATTAATTTTTTTAAAAGAAAATAAATTTTTTAAATTAATTTTATTAAATTATTAGAAGATTTAAATTTTAAATTAAATTTGATCAAACTATTGAAAAGTTTAATGATCATAAAAAAACATTGTGAAAATAAAATTTTTGAATAAAAATCCTATTAACCTCTTGGATAATGTATCTCAAAATAAGATCTAAAATCTTACTAAACCATTATAAGATTTTATTACTTTTGAAAATAATTAATTATTTAAAAACATACTAATGAATTCAATGATAGAATCTCTTTAAAATAGATATTAGTCTCAATGAATACGAAAAAAAATTTCTTAATTTATTATTAACCTATTTGAGTAATTTATTATTAACCTATTTGAGTAATTTTAAGATTTAAATAACATAAAATCAATTAAAACCATCATTTGAAAGAGCAGTGTGAAAATGCTAAAATCTTCTTCATTTATAACTATATCTCAAATAATTTTGATTTTGTAAAATTAGAATATATCTTTTTAATATATATCCGAGTTAAACAGATTCAATTAAACAATTAAACGATGACTAATCACACATAAAAATATTAATGATGACTTTTAAAATTGAATCTAACGATTAACTTTTCATACCTATATATTATAACACTGCTTAAATTGGAAAATTATATTACTGTATAATTTTTACAACTGGCAATTCTCTTCCTTTTTATCAGTCCATCAAAGTTGACTTGTATAAGCTTGCAAACACGCTCGAAGAGTAATAATTTGAACCAGTTGGCCTGGAACATGTTACAAAGTTCAAACTCCAATTGAGGTTTGATGGTTCAGTTTCTGTTATTTACAAACTAGAAAGTTCATATTTCTTAAGTTGTATTTAAAATCTGACTTCTATATTTGCCAAGAATCAAGGCACTAGATAACCACGATTGGTAGACTCAGTTATATAGCACCACAGTTCATGCTGGAAGTCTCGGTTTCTGGCTGCTGCATCTAGTTTCTTTCCATAATCAGTAGTCAAATCTTACGCCATAAGGATTTTAACATTGTTTATAATGATATGAAGACGTCTCTCCAAATTTATAATCTAATAGTTTCCAGGAAAGTACAACATATAAAATGACATGAGATAAATACAAGTGCAAGATATGCATATATTATATAGAACCCATCCTTTTCAGACCTCAGCAGCCACAGCCTTTACCGTTTTCACTCAAATTTTTACATGATGTGGAACAATAAGTCAGCCGTTAGCCTTGGAAGTTTCGGTTAAATATTTTATTTTCTATCCTTAAACCTCATCGAAAAATGCCTGGTGGTGTAAGCAAATAACTGCAGAATCTGATTTTTAATCAGAAGAATGGAATTGGCACAAACAATTGGGCATTTGATAACAAGCAACTACAAAGATGTTGCGCTTGATTGCAAGAGTGGTAATCAGGCTTGGCTGTTGCTTTTTCATGAGTATGTAAAAGACAAAGTGAACACCATGAAGATGTTTCACTTGAGCCCAGTGGTTGTTGGTTCTTCTACTTTTAAGCCATTCTGTAACACCCCAAATCCATTGAGATATTATAATTGAGATATTATAAGGATCTGTTATGGTATACATATAGAGAATTGCTCAAACTTACAAAACGCCTTTTGTGAACAAAACCCGGAAATTATAATATACACGGCTCATCAGAGTTCATCCCTACCAAACAAGGGAGAAAAAGGACAGAACAGAAAGAAATAAAATAGACTTTTAGAAAGAAATAAATTATACGTATTGTCATTTGCATTCGTCAAGGCTTTGGCACCCTCATTTTTTATAATGTCGCTTTTATTTTATTACTAATTAATTCACCTTGGCGGCCTGGTCAAGGAAATGGAACTACAACATTAAATGAAAATATGGCTCCATTTGCAGGACTAAGTCCAAAAGAATTGACAAGAAGATTTTTCAACGATTAGTGAAACGCGATTTTAAATCTCTATATATCTATCATAGCATAATCTTAAATTATATCGATGTGGGATTAGAGTGTTACAAAAGAAGTCCGTTGAAAGCTTTTGAAATCACAAAATGGATATTTTCCCGACAAGTCCTAATCGTAGAATGAAAACAATGGCTTTGCATCGATTGCTTTTGCAGCATGTCATGTTTGTGTTTATCATTTTTGCAAGAGAAGTGGCCTCACAAACCAAGCTAGGCTGCACTGATCGTTGCGGTTCCCCTGAGATTCCTTACCCTTTTGGAATAACTGATGGTTGTTTCCTTGACGAATCATTTCTCATTACTTGTAACACCACTTTCAGCCCTCCAAAACCATTTTTAGGACAAGGCAATACACATGCTTTAGTCCTGAACATTTCTCTAGATGGTGAATTGCGATTATCATCCTCTATAGCCCGCGAATGTTATAATGCGTCAGGCCGGCTAATTGAGGAGAGAACTTCTCGGCTCGATTCGACAAAATTCCCCATTTCAAATACACGGCTGTTGGTTGTGATACTTTTGCAGCCATTGCGGGAACAAGAGGACAAAACTATACAACTGGACGCCTTTCCCTTTGTGACCAACTTGACAATGTGGCTAACGGATCTTGTGCAGGCATAGGCTGTTGCCAAACTATGATCCCAAGAGGAGCAAGGAATTTTGGTGTAGCCGTTGCCAGCTTGAACAATCACTCTATAGTTCGCAGCTTCAACCCGTGCAGCTATGCCTTTTTGGTTGAAGATGGGTTTTATAACTTCTCCGCTGCAAATCTTATAGATTTGCGGGGCAAAGAAGACATGCTTGTGGTTCTTGATTGGGCTGTAGGAAACATAACATGCCAAGAAGCTCAAAATAATTTAACTACCTATGCATGCCAGGCAGCCGACAGCAAATGTTTGGATTCGAGCAATGGACCTGGGTACCGGTGCAGATGCAAGACAGGTTTTCAAGGAAACGCTTATCTTGTTGATGGCTGTCAAGGTACAAACATAGTATATGTGTTTACTTGTTTCTCTTAAGTTTATGCTTTGAATAATTAAGATGTATAAAAACTTAGATGAATGCAGGTTTAACTCAATTGGTTCATACAAATATCTTAAGAGATTTCATCTAGCAAGTTTAGAGTTCAAATCAGAATATTTACAATCCCTTTTCTTATCTTAAGCTGCAACTTCTTTTGTAATAAATAAAATCTTATGCGATATATCTTTTACTTTGATTGGAAGTTGGATTTCGTTTTTGATGGGCTCCATTTTCTCTCAGATATTGAGGAGTGCAGAACTTCAAATCCCTGCAGTGGAACATGCACAACTTGCCTGGAAGTGTTTTGTGCTCTTGTCCAGAAGGGTTTGCAGGGGATGGAATGATAAATGGCACAGGCTGTCGTACAGTGAATCCGGGCGATCAAAGGAGCTTGATAATTCCATTAAGTATTCTGTCACGGAATTTTAGCTCTAAGACAGTAGTTTAACAATTCTAATTTCCTGCAATTGACATATAAATGTTAATAATCACATTAGCACTGAAATTATTATATCGTTTTTGCATCACTTGATCATTGATATTATGTTATCTTGTAGCTTTGGAGCAAAAGAATTATTAACGTGATTGGCAACACTAAGGAGATTTAAAAAGAGTCAGAATTGGATACTACTTTTTTGACTTGTTCCTACACCTCTCGTTTAATTCGAATACGATTCTTAGGTAGAAATCTTAATAAGTTTAGGTAAGCACTTAAACGTCAGACATTTTATTGTGATGATATTAAACAAATAATAAAAAAAATCAATGAATAGAAAACTTAACTGTTCTATATTTATTTTATAATTATTAAGATTTGAATCATGATTGCAAGAATCAAGAATTCAACATTCTAGCAATGCAACCAATTGCGTGACTGTTGGCAAAATGTTTTATTTTATTCAATGCAGCGCGGTTGCCCCGTATGATTCAAACGCTTAACTAATTTCTTAATTCCAGAATTGAACTTGTTAAAATGGAAAAATGGCAGCTAATTCGGAACCCTTTTGTCTTAATAGTTTTATGTGCAGTCCAACTAAGATTTTTAAGCTTGAATCTTTAAGACTATTTCATTTGTCAGAATCTAAAGGAGAGTTTTGGAGTGTTTTTAAATGTGATAATTTTCTGTGCAGGTATCAGCATAAGCCTCTTGGTGCTAATTGTGGGAGGATGTTTGATATATTGGGGATTGCAGAAAAGAAAGCTTATCAATTGGAACTGCCAGAATTTATACTGCAGAAGAGCTAAAGAAAGCTACCAACAATTACCATGAAAGCAGAGTCCTTGGCCAAGGTGGCTATGGAACAGTCTACAAAGGAATATTTCTAGACAACAAAGTGGTAGTCATTAAGAAATCTAAAATTTGTGACCAGAGCCAAATAGAACAATTCATCACTTGTTTTGGGAATAATGATTCAAATCTCATAAAAAATTTGTTTGGGATTTGTTAGAGATTTGTTTGAGATTTGTCAGTATTGCTTGATGGACAAAAAAACTTACAAAAAAAAATTCTAAGAGAAAGAAGATTCTTAATAGGTAAGTTTAACTTGGAAGAGAAGAATTCTAAAATGAAAGAGATTCATAATAGACAAGTTTGACTTACAGGAGAAGAATTCTAAGAGGAAAAAGATTCTTAATGGGTAAATTTGTATGGTTATAAATAGGTGAAGTCTCTACAGGGTTAGGTATGAGAAAAAGATATAAGAGAGTTGTAGGGTTTTGTGAGATAGACACCACATAAGAGTATTGGGGCTCTACGTCTTATGGATGTGTATGTTTGTTTGTGAGTGGACTAGAGAAGACTGAAAGGATCTACATAGGTATGGTGTATGGGAGCATACGTGTATGTGTTTGGTTATGTTGAAATGGTGCACAAGGGTTTGGGTTAGTGTTTGTTTGGGTTGAGAATACTCTATAGGATTAGAGAAGATTGAGAGTGTCTTATGAGTATTGATTGATGCATGTTTGTAATTCTCTACAACTAGTGGATCTTGTTTCTCATCCATGGACGTAGGTTGATTGGATCGAACCACGTTAAATTGTTATCTTTTGTATGTTTGATTTATTATTTGATTTCGTTTCTGTTGGTGTGATTGGATTTGAGGCTTTTAACCCAACATCACTGAGGTGCTTGTGCTTTCACAAATTAACCATAGGAATGTGGTTAAGCTATTAGGGTGTTGTTTGGAGACCGAGGTGCCTTCACTGGTTTATGAATTCATTATCAATGGGACTCTTTCAGTCCATCTTCTTGATAAACTCTCTGCGCCTCACTTCCATGGGAAATGCGTTTGAAAGTTGCCACAGAGACGGCAGGAGCGCTTGCATACTTACATTCAGCGACGTCGATGCCTATAATTGACAGGGATGTGAAGACTACCAACATATTTTTAGACAACAGTTACACAACAAAAGTGTCAGATTTTGGAGCTTCAAGGCTGGTGCCATTGGATCAAACGCAGTTAACCACTTTGGTGCAAGGAACATTAGGATATTTGGACCCAGAATACTTCCACAGTAGTCAACTAACGGAGAAAAGTGATGTTTATAGCTTTGGGGTTGTTCTTGCTGAGCTACTAGCAGGCAAGCAAGCTCTTGCTTTTGATAGGCCTGAAAAGGAAAGAAATCTTGCTATGTACGTTGTTTCTTCAATGAAAGAAGATCCTTTGCTTGAAATTCTGGATGATCACATCGTAAATGTGAGAAGTATTCAGCAGATTAAGCAAGTGGCTGACCTAACAACTGGTGGGTTCGATACTATGAGAGACCAAATATTCTCACCACCACTTAATGGTGGCAGGTGATCATTAATTCGCCCAGGAAGATTCATTTGCAATTGTGCACCAAAATTTTGTTTTTGATTGTTTGCAAAATAAACAAAAGGGGGTTCATAAATTATTCATATGATCATCCCTTTTAATTGAAGGAATTGGTTCATATTTTTACTTTTATCATCATCGACCAAAATCCAAAACCTGGAAATTAAAAGAATGGTTTAAGGCACGCACGCTACTTTCAGAAGTTGAAGCTTTACAGGGGGGCATAGTTCCACATGACTGATCTATAGTCTCTTAAGCTTATCCTGAAATAAAAGAAAAAAAAATTAGAAAGGTAAGATATTTCATGTGACAATTGGGCCGTCAATATTCATTATCAAGCAAGCTCTAAAGATAGTTCATGTGAGCCCAATCGATGATTGTTTGTCCTTCAACCCTGAAGCTACTTATTCCCACCAAACAGGGAAAAGGATCCAGAATCAAAACACAGACAATATGCATATGGTCATTTGCTTTCATACGAGGAAGCTGGAAAACAAATTTGCCATTGTAATTTTTTTTTATGCAATTCGTACTTTATTTATGGACAAAATTTACATGAAGTTTATTAGGTGAAATTTATAAAATTTTTTATAAAAAATGATTTAATAAAAAAATTAAATTGATGATTGATAGAGATCAATATGAAGATCAATAATATGTTAAAAAATTATTAAAAATTTGATTTATAATTCAAATTTGAACGATACTTATTTAACGGTAAAAATTCTGTCAATATTTTTATTAAAAATGTTTATATAAAAATTTATATAAAATATTTTTAAAATATTTTTAAATTTTACATACTTAAACCATATAACAAGGTCTTTCAATCTATTAATTTTAATTTTTAATTTTTATTTAATCATTCTAGCAAAAAATTTTATGAATTTTACCAAAAATATTTCATTTAAATCTTTTTTCTTTATTTACTTATTCAGCCCCGCTACTCTGGCCAAGATTTGTAGACACCTCGGACAAATTGCAAAAATGAATAAATTAAAAAATTTTTTACTCTATATTTGAATAAAATATTAATAAAAGAAAGGAAATGAAAGCAAAAAATCAATTCTTTATTTGGATAATTTAAATTAATAAAAAAATGAAATTTTTTTTACAATCATTGTTTGATTAAAAAATGAAAAAAAAAAGAAAATGATTTATTATAATACTTTTTCCAATTATATCATGAAATGTTTTATTTATCATATGAATAACCTAAAAATTAATTATTTTAAATAAAAAAGAAAGAAAAAAATTAATAAAAAATGTATTTTCATTAATTCATGAAATAATGTTTAGAATTATTTCTATATATTTATTTTTTTTCAGAATTAATCCCAATGTGAAAATTCAAGAATTTAAGTTTGTCTTAATAAATAAAATTAGTTATAAACTTGTATTAATATTTTCTTACAAGTTTAACAAACTTTAGTAAAATAGGCATAATTTCCTCAATTGTACAAAATTTTTCATGTACATTTTTATCTCAAATTTATTAAATAATAATAAAATATCTAAAATAATATAAGATCTAGTACAAATTAAAAAAAATAAAAGATATGATTATATTTATCTATGAACAATAATAAATTACATAAACCAATAATAACTTCAAGTTTTTTATATTTTCATTATAACTTCAATTAATTTAATTATCAAATTGAATTAATTAAAAATTAATTTTTTAAAAAAAATTAATTTCAATAATTTATAGAAATTAATTCGATGATAAATTAATAATCAAATTAAATTAATTCAATTAATTAATTTAATTAAAATCAAAATATTAACATCTCTAATTTTTCTCATCGTGATTTGGACTTATAAAAAATGTTAGTTGAAAGCTTTGGAAATCACAAAAATGGATTTACTTCCAACCATTGATAAGCATATACTCTCCTGGAGCACTTAAACTTTATTATAGCTCCCTTTGAAGATATTTTTAATTTTTGTTTTACATTTTTTTTTTACTTTTAGTTTTGACTTTTCTCTTTCTAGTTATTTTTTGTTTAAAAAAAAAAGCCAAAGTAACAAGCATAAATATAGAAATTTTTTGGTGAAGTTATTTATTCATATTATAAACGACCAATTCTTCGTGACGCAGCGTAAAATTAATATATAGTATCTTTGGATTTGACATGAGTTGTGAAAATTCCATAGAATCATGTGCTCAAAAATTTTAATTTCTTTCATTGTTTCGAGATGCTATTATCTGAACAAGAGTGACAATGTAGACGTCTTGTCTATTTGGTAATTTAATAGAAAGAATAATGTAAATTCAACTATACGTCTTGAAAAATAATATGATTTAATGAAATTCATAAACATGAAAAAAAAAAAAAAAAAAAAAAAACCTCTTTATGTTGGCTAATTTGGCAAATATTAGAAACTCTGGCCCATGTTGTCAATTTTGTGAAGTCAAATGTTTTGTATACCGTTGACAAAAAATAATTCATAAACTTTGGGCTAAATAATTTAGCTACAAATAATTAATGATAATGGAGTTGAAATTGATTAATTAGTAATAATTATTTAATTAAGGGCAATGGTAATGAAAATCCAAAATCCCATGGACCGAATCAATAGGAGTAATGCTTAAAGAGTCCACGTCATATAAAACTCTGACAATTGACCATAAAGAATCTAGTTTAACGGCGATTATGGGCAGTTGCCAATAGGGGTGTGTGAATGATGTGCAAATGCTCTTTGAATTTGTCTCAGAATAATTTTTAAATTTTATTTAATTATTATTGAGTGAAGTTTAAATAATTTAATTTATTAAATGAGTCAAATTTAAGTATTTTAATATTTGATTTTAATAATTAAAAATTTTATTCAAGATTTTATATTTTAATATATATTTTTTATTATTTTAATTAAAAATTATTATTATATCTTTATATATAAATTTTAATATGAATTCAAATTTGAACAAAAATAATTAAATTTGAAATCAAACATAATAATCAAAATGTATTTTTTATGCGGTAAATTAGTTTAATTAAATAAACTCGAATAACTCGGTATTTATTTTGATTGAATTTAAATTTAAAAATTAAAATTTGATCCAATTTAAATTAAGTTTTAAGTAATAAATTTTGAGTTTAATTCAAAATTTTTATTGTATCAACTCAATTTGGTTCTATTACATTTTTAATTACCGAGAATATCACATTTGGTGCTAAGGGGACACTGAATATAATAGTTGAGGCGAGACTAAAATCAAAGGGTTAGGAGGATTTCAACGTGATTTCCTATTTCCAAACATATTAAAAATCTATTGATTATTGAACATAGCAATTAGAGAAAGTTCATAACTAGTGGAGATGTTCCAACGTTCATCATTGCAGTTGATAACATTCAGGTAAAAAGAAGTTAGGTTTGAAGAGAAAGAATGTAGTAACGATCCATCTAGATATTTAACCAATAATTACATGAAGTGAAAAAGATTTTCATTTCTTAATAAAAGTATCAAGGATGAAATCGTCTTATTGTTTGATTAATTAAATGCTCCTAAAATTTTACTAAAAAACCAACCAAGACATATATACATTTGTTAAGTGTTCCTTTTAAGAAAGTCATGGGTGATTGTCGTAATGGTTTCGAGGGTCGTTAAATGAATTTAAAAAAAAAAAGTTACTATAAATATTTTTTGATTAAGTATGGTTGACTATGTATTGAAACTTACTCTTTTAATAAAATCTTAAAATTAATTAAAATTTATTAAAAAAATAATTTTTTAGTTTGTAAAAATAATTTGGCTTCGAGAATCGATTACGCATAAGAAATGATTAACATCCACACAATGCCCGTTAAAAAAAGGTATCAATTAATTATGTGTTATCTTTTCTTTGTGAAATAAAAATAGTATATCCATTCTTTTATCTCATGTACTTTCTTTGTCCCCCTTACAAATGAATAAGAAAAATGTGTGATGCATTTTATTTATTTTGAACTTAAAATGATGAAAAACTAACCGATAACATGAAAAACCCATCATTACTTTTTAAAAGTTGATAAAGATATGTAGAAAAGGACAAGAAAAGTATGACAAGACATTGATATTGCAAACATCCAGAAAAGGTAAAAGATATTAAGGATAGGTTAGTCTTGTGGCAATTGTTGAGAATTTTGAAGACCAAAGTAAAAAAGGCGAGAAATTCTAAGAACCACCTACCACAATTGGAAATGAATAATTTGATTATATTATATATATTACATTTAGAGCATTTGGTACATGCATCCATGAAAGGTTAAGATCACAAGTTCTAACAAGAAGAAAGATTTTTCGTTCCTTAATGAAAAATAGATTTTTGGCCTTTGTAAAAGGATAACAATCCAATATAAGACTTCAATCCTCAAAAAAAAAAAAAAAATTACTTTTTTAAAGATGAGATTTAAGTTTCAAGAATATTTTAAATTTTCAAAAGTTGTAGAGCCTATACTTAAAGGAACTTTTTAAAGTTGTTAAGCCTCTACTTAAAGGAGCATTCATTATCAAGATTTATAAGTCGTCCAAGGAGAATATTTTAAATTTTTAAAAGTTGTAGAGCCTTTACTTAGAGGAGGTTTTTGAAA
The DNA here is from genome assembly GCF_047325235.1 of Durio zibethinus. NCBI lineage: Eukaryota > Viridiplantae > Streptophyta > Magnoliopsida > Malvales > Malvaceae > Durio > Durio zibethinus. Next base: position 6,177,805 of record NC_143181.1, read on the forward strand.
TTATTGAGCTTTTGCTTAAAGGAGCATTCATTATCAAGATTTGTAAATCTTTCAGGCAAAATATTTTAAAATTTCAAATGTCATGGAGCCTCTACATAAATGAGCTTTTTAAAGTTGTTAAGCATCTGCTTAAAGGAGTGTTCATTATCACAATTCGTAAGTTCTCCAAGCAAAATACTTTTAAATTTTCAAAGTTGTTGGACCTCTGCTTAGAAAAGCTTTTTAAATTTTTAAAAGTCATCGAGCCTCTACAAAGAGCAACCTTTTTAAAATTGTTGAGCATCTGCTTAGAGGAACGTTCATTATCACAATTCGTAAGTCCTCCAAGCAAAAAATTTTTTAAAGTTGTTGGACCTCTGCTTAGAAAAGCTTTTTAAATTTTTAAAAGTCATCGAGCCTCTAAATAGAAAAACCTTTTAAATTTTTTAAAGTTGTCGAATCTCTACTTAGATTAGCTTTTTAATTTTTAAAAATTGTTGAATCTATGCAAAAAAGAGCCTTTCAAATTTTCAAAAAAAAAAAACTTCATGTTCAACATTTAAGATTTTCATATCTATCTATCTAGACAAAATTATTGTCTTTTGATTTTCACTTTATTCTTGATTCTCAATAATATGTAAAGAGAGACAACTATAGACATTAATTTTATTTTTAAAAAATAAGAAATAAAATAAAAATAAGTGTTAATCAATTTAAATATTTTGATAAATCTAAGTTAATTTTTTTAATTATTTTTTTGTTGCCTTTTACTTTTACTTTTTTTTCTTCTTTTCTTTCATCTTCCTCTAAGGTTATGGGTGCATTTATTGCATCGCCTGCTAGCTGTTTTGCCCCTGTCAACTTTATTGAATAAAATCTGACCATTAAAAGTCTACTGGTGGCTTTGAAAAACCAACAAAAACTTTAAAAATCTAGGATCTCAATTTTAGAAAATTTAGGATTTGAATCCCAAAAGAGCTCTATAAATAGAGCTTTTATCTTACAAATCAGAAAGAGACAAAAAAACCTCTATAAAAGAACATAAAAAACCCATACCAAGAATAAAATCCTACAAAAAAAAGAGGAAAAAGAAGCTCTACTTAAAAAAAAAAAACTTTGGCAGAAATAAAAAAAAATCTTTTTAGCCTATTGGAAAACCCAAAAAGAACCAAACAAACACAAACCCTAAACCAAAATTATAGTCCTTGAAACGGGATCTACAACGCCAAACAAAAAAAACCCAAAAAAAAAAGATTTTGACCAAAACTTTTAATCCCGATCTAAATCATTCAAGGCTATATCTTACAAAAAAGAAGTCAGATTAGGACTTAGGAGGCCAAGAAAAGTTTTTTGTGAATTTTTGAAGCTTTTTGGTGACCGAAGACAATGATGAAAAATAAATTTTTTTTTATCTTTTATAGTTTATAAAGAAAAAAAAAGTAGCTAAAACACAAAATGACATCATTTAAGGGCTAAAAGATCTGTGTGTGGATCGAGATTTGACCCAGGGTTTGTACACCTGACTCGATTTGCTGCTGACTTTAACCGGTTCACCTAAACTGATGTTGAACAGACTAAATCGCCCTGAACCGCACTAAGATCGTTGACCGACTTCTTTTGTTTTTTTTTTTTTAATTTAATTTTTGCTTTTATTTTTATTTATGTTTTATACATTATTTAAATAATATGCATGTTTAAAATTTAAATTTGTTGAAATACAAATATTTATAAAATAAAAATATTTAAATTAAAATTTATCTATATAATTTCAACCTAAAATTAAACAAATTTTGAGAAATTTTGTTTTAAAAAAAATAATAAAAGGAATAAATAAAATAAAAAAGTAATAACAATAAATTTTCAAACAGTTACAAATGTGCAACTTATAAAAAAAATTTTAGTTTTTACCAAAATGATGGTATATTTAAAAGAAAATTCTAAAATATTTGTTAAAACAAAATAAAAAATGAAACAAATAAAATAAAAGTAAAAACTAACAATAAAAAATCTAAAAAATTATGAATGAGTAATTTTTTGAAAAAATAAAATAAAAATATTTCAATATAAATTGTTCTAGAATTATGGATGATTTATGATTTAAACCATTCTTAAAATAACAAAAAGTCTTTATGAGATTCTAAAGATTACGAATGAGTGATCTTTAGAAGAAAATTTTTAAAAATATATATAAAATAAAATATTTCTAAATTTTGATAGAATGATGAAAATTTTAGAATAAAAAAAATTTAATAAAATTATAAAAGTTATAAAAGTTTTTATCAATTCGACGATAGAGCATCTTCAAAGAAATAAATGAGCTTCTTGAATACTCTTGAGGTAAAGAAAATTTTCTAAAGATTTTACTAGAATGGTGGAAAAACCTTACGAAATTTTTTAATATTTAAATAATTAAATTAAATAAGTAAAAATATGAAACAAAACAAAACAAAAGACCATTTAATTAAAGACCAATTTAGTGTAACACAAAGTTATTTGATACCATATTCGGATGAACACTGTAGGGGTGCTTGTCTTTTCTTACGCATAACTGTACCTCCGAACTTAGCTCTATAACGTAAACCAAAACTTATCTATTTTATGAAGTCTTAACTGAACTTAGGATTTCTTTGAAAGGAATAATTTTAACTTGGTGGCCAATCATACCTCAACAAAAAAAATTAGTAGTGACTCTTAACTTTTAAAAGCTAGCGATCGAGTCCTCGAACTGATATGTTATGACAATAAATATAATTAAATTTAATGTTCAATTACGTTAAATTATTCTTTGTACGAATGTTTTTTATTAAGTTTCACTAGCTTAAATATTTTATTGGTTGGCGTTTTAGCCTAAAAGTGGCATCTTTTGGCCCAACAAAGTCTTTTTTTTTTTTTTGTTTTATAGTAGATTTTACCTTCACTTTGCCAAAGGCTTTTTTTGCAACATTATTTTGCCTTGTGCTGATTTTTTTTTTCATTTTCATTTGTAAAGAATAATGAAGCGAAGACATCAGTATCACTTTGCTATTTTTATTGCCAGTTACTTGTCACATTAAATTCATTTTCAAATGCTTTATTAACACTAGATATGAATGGTGATGGTTGAAAAGGTTTTAAGATAACATGCTACAAAATAAATCAAATCAAAATTTATTTCCAAAGGAAAAAAAAAAAGATGCTCGCTAAATTTAAATTACAGTAAATTTTAAACTGAATTAGAAAATATATCAAAAGGGAACAACATTTAGAAATATCTTAACATTTCACCACAAAAATGAACGAAAAATAATAGAGTTGCATGAAATTAATCTAAACTTCAAGCAATCAACGATTGTGGAACTCTCATTCAGAACCATGTGCAGTGTCTTATAACCATATCTCATATAGAAGCTCTGTATCATCTATAACATAAAAATCCAAAAGCCCAGCTCCATAACTGTGACATCCCAATCCCATATCAGGATAATATAAGGCTTTGCTATAATATATATGTAGAGATCTAAACTCAAATTTATCAGGCATATTTTGTGGGATAAAATCATGCGACATTCGAGTCAAAACTGACAATACTTAGTAGGTTAGGTGTAGATCTCCACAAATGGTATTAGAGCAATCACCAGTTAAATAGAAGCTAATGCTACTCTATTAAAGCCACCTTTAAAATCTTGCAGGGGCTAAGTGCTACATGGGAGGAGCCATCTTTAGAATTTCAACGTCTGGTGTGATCTTATGATTTGTGTTTACTTTATGTTGGGCTTGCTTAACGTTTATGTGATTCGATGAATTTGTGTGGTTTGTGTTAGGTTTGATGAAGATGCTAAGCTTTAACGGAAGGAAGTTTATGACACCCAAATCTCACATTAAGATATTTTAAAGATCTGTTATGATATATAAGTAGAGGCTTAAACCCAAACTTGTAAAACATCTTTTGTAAGATAAAACTCTAAGATCTTTGGGTTAAAATGGATAATACCTCACAAGTTGGGTACGAATCTCTATAAATTGTATCAGAGTAGTCATCAGTCGAATGAGAGTTAAGTGTTACACCATCGGAGCCATTTTTAGAATCTTGCGTGAGCTAACTGCTACACGATGAAAGCCACTTTTAGAATCTCAATGTCTAGTGTGATCTTGTGATATGTGATATGTGTGTGCTTTGTGTTGGACTTGCCCAATGTTTGGTGTGATTTGATAGATTTGTGTGCTTTGTGTTAGGCTTGACGAAGACGTCAAGCTTTAAAAGAAAGAGTTTGTGACATCCCAATTCCATATTAAGATAATATGAGATTCTATTATGATATATATATATATAAAGAGATAGATCTAAACCCAAACTTATAAGACACATTTTGTGGGACAAAATCGTAAGACCTTCGAGTCAAAATGAACAATACCTTGTAGGTTGGGTATGGGTCTCCACAAGTGTAATAGTAATTTCTCATTATTTTAGAACATGTAAACTACAAACCCATTAAATATATAAAATAACCATAACAAATATTTAAAATACATATAGTTCATTCAAAAGCAAATAAAAACTAATAAACTCATAGGAAAAATCATGCCAAATTAATGAGGATAATAAGAAGTTACTATATTAAGACTTGATTTAAAGCATTTAAATTCATCAAAATTGACAACCTAAAGTAAATTTAAAGTAATTAAAAATATGATTAACCCAATTCAAATTGCATGCATCTAAATCTAGCGATGAAAAGGTAATAATTGAAAACAATATAAAAGATAAATAAATACCCTTAAAAATTTAAAGCAGAGCGTTGGTTACTTGCATGAGGAGATTAAGAATGAGGCATTGGTCGATGCTTTTGAAGTTATATTCTAAGTGAATCTTTTGGAAAATGCTTAGTATGGAATAATACATGCCCAATAATGATTAACATGTTGCCTATAATTATTCCATATCATATTCACAAACATCCAATTATTTACAGAGAACATAAACAAAAAATTTTGTTTAGAGATCAAATATCCATGTGAAATCCAAAATGAAAGAAAAAATCTACTTTCTGTACATCTTCTGTAGTAACGAATTCAACATGTCCATACCCCTTAAAATTTCCTTCAGTATTAGTGAAAAAACATATGTCCATAACCTCACTAGCATCTTTAAAGAAATTCTTTCTGCAAAATAACATTGATCAAATGAAAATAAAATTTTAAAAAAATCTATTCAGAGCGAGCTAAGAACCTAAATATACATATTATCTTGTTCAACTTGAAAAGGTAAGTTGCCAACAAAGAGTGTCTTTGATCTTGTAGTTTGAACTTGAAGAGTTGCATGAGTTTGGGGTTGCAAAAAAAAAAATCTTAGTTTATAAAATTAGACAACTTTCTTGGCATACTTCAAATCCTACTGCTTAGTAATTTTCTATGGTGTTGTAACATCCATCATTTTTACATCTATGTCCTATTTCCAATAATACATTAGGCAATCATCACATTAACCTTCTAAAAGTATAGAGTGAAAGACAGTGATTCTAAAGATCTATACTTTTTTCTTTGGAATTTCTTCATCATTTTCTTTTATCATCATCAAATGATTCTTCATATTCCTCCTCTTCACTACTACTTACATTTTTTAATAACTTTAGCCTCTTTTCCATTATTTGAAGCAACCTTGTACTACATTTTATAGAATTAGACAACTTACTAAATTGACACAAAAAAAAAAATCTAGAGAAGCATAGATGATCAAGAAAATTGGACCTTTTTGGCTATGTAACTTTCCCTACAATGTGAAAGGGAAAGGTAGCCATAAAAGAAATATTCTTTGGTCATAGTTCATACAATGTTGAGAGTCTCATAAATAATATTTACGAAATTAAATCCCTGAAATTAAGAGTTATTTATAAATATACCAATCTTTCATAAATTAACAATCATTGTAACCTTGTCAAAAGACAAAGTAAAATGTACATGAAACACGAGAAAATGCACACTCCTAATACTTCTGTTCTCATACCATCAAAGTTAGCATCAAATTTTTACTTTTTTAAAACCATTGTCTTGTTAGCAGGACATATCTCATTTTTACAAGTAATTGTAAGTATCCTCTACTCAAACACATTTAGCTATTTAATGAAAAAAGTTAGAATATTCATTGTTAGATACACATTAGAACCTTAGTTTTTCCCTTATCTACTAACTTGAATTTAACTACTAATCCAATCAAATATGTTCCATCATAAAATATAATTTAATAATAAAAAAGGGTAAACCTAATCTTTAATCTCCTTTCCTGCCTTTCTAATGAACAAAGCCTTTGATTCTAGAACTGGATAATCAACCTCTTCGAATCCAAACAACAATAAAACCTTTAATAATAGAAATAATGTTTAAGTGAAATAAAGTAAAATCATATAGTAAACAAAGTCACGTGTCTTTAGGAAGGAAGTCGTGAATGGTACATCTTATCTTAAAAGAACCATTAACATACTAACTATCAAAATAGTTTATGCAACTATGTTACACAACAACTAATAAAATTAAAACAAAGATAAAAGCAAATTAACATGTACTAAAAAGAAGAAACAATATCATTGCATTAAATGTGATGTAAAAGTCTATACGTGCACATAAGATTTTTCAATGTTATAAACAAAGTAAAAATACCAATAACAAATAGAGAACGTTACCTTCTTTCTGTGAATAATAGCTCATTGTTCATCTTGGATCACCATGTATTTTATGTCACCAAGGTACAATCCAATTGGAGCAAGTGATCGAAGTTCAGCAAAATCATTCATAATGGCATTAATTTCTTCACACTTGAACTGAAGCAGACATAAAATCAAAAAGTAATAAACACTGGTTGATCAGAAAAAAAAATATCGAAAAGCATAATATTGAAAACAATTCACCCTTTAATTATTTTCATTATTATGTTCTTTTTGCACATGATCACATATGTTTTGGTTCTTTATTACAGATAAGTAAATTTGATACAATTTCAGCTATATCTTTTATGTGTTTTTTAATTTCAACAATTTCATAAATTTTGCTTTGACCCTTTTGTAATAAAGGGAAGTATTCCATCAAGTTTAATATCAACTGTTAAGCAATGAACCCATGGTAGTGACCTTCATGTATTGTGATGCAAATTTCAATCATCTTTTTTTACATGTGGTCTTCTTGGTAAAATGGTTCATTGATGAATTCTTCCAAAGGCATCCACTGAAAAAAAAAAAAAAAAAAAACACAACAACCACACAGATAATTGCTTTTGGACTAATACAACATTAGTGAAAATAGATCTTTAATTACTTTAGCATCTTGAATTTCCTTTTCATTGACTAAGGGCAGATGATTCTTCCAAGAAAGCTACACTATTAAGGCAAATATTATTAGTACAATAACTGAGAAAAATATTGCATGGCATTAGATAGTAAAATGATGACTGATGCAAAAGTAGTGAAGTATAATGAAATAAGATCAAAAAAATTCAACAATTGGATGTTTGGTAATGTAGACATATACAATTTAATTAGGTGGTTCAGAATTAAAAGCTTCAGCTACCATCAATAACCTTTTTCTTGATAGCATAATGTTGAAAGAAAACAAAAGATTTATTAATGGAAAAGTTGAAAAAAATAGACAAATTAATTCATATGGTTTAGATTACTAAAGAGAGTAATGATCAGACCTATATGTGGCATAAGGCTAAATTGACACAAATCTGTTTAATTCAAGCACAATATATATACTATATATATTAATATTAATTAAAAAAACTTCAAATCAGAATTGAGATTAATTAAACACATCACTGTTCTATTCTTCTACTATTTATTTATAAATTATATGCAGTTAGGATATGAATAGTGTATATAATATCTAATGAAACCAAAAATAGTGTATATAATATCTAATGAAACCAAAAGCCTAAAATTTTCAATCATATTGTTATAAAAACATATAATCTTTGATTAAATAATTAATATTCCCATTTCAAATCAGTTATATATGAACAATCAAAAGTTAAATTGAAATAAACCTTTTTTTTATTTGAATGAAAACTAGTATAATTTTTCTTACACAAAATTAGTTAACCAAGTATTATCACATTATCTTGATGACTATCAAAATCTAAGTTCTCAAAAGCTACTTGATGGGCATGTCTATCAAAATGATTATTATTAAACCATTATTTATAAATGTTGATAATAAATAATCCAAAAATAGAGTACTTTACCTTAAAGCAATCATTTCGAAAAAAATTGTATCCACTTGCAAAAATAAAAAATCATGATTCCCTTTGAAGTTGTGGTCATCTGCAGAGATCCATTAGCAAAACTTAATTTCATTTGATTTAAATGATGTTTAATGCTTCTAAAACTAAAAAGAAAAAAAAAACCAAAAATCATACATCATACAAGGACAAATCTGTCAATAAATCATAGCAAAAAAAAAATCGTAACTTGAACTTTGAAAAAGAGAAAAAAGAACACCAAATTTTAATTTCAGCAAAGTGTGAACAAATATCAATCCTTTTAAAGCAAATATGATCGGTTAATAAATCATACATAGAGAATTGAAGCATAAGAATCAAATTAATTAGATACCTTTCAATAAATGATGCCATCTTCTTCAACGACCCAACCAGCTTTGGCACAAAGAGCTTTGAGGACCTTATTGTTAAATGCTTGGGCAAATTGTAATTTCTTTGAGCTCTAAGACCAATATATATCTTAGTAGTGATAGCTTTTCTCTCTCTCTCTCTCTCTCTCTCTCTCTCTCTCTACATGATGGTTTCCTCCTTGATGTCGTTGTTAATGTCACCCCATTTGGCATTATCTCTCTAACTCTAGTAATAGTGGTAAAGGTGTAGATAAATATAGATGTAATTCTTACATGTTGTAATAGGCGTATAATTAACTTAACAATTGACATATGTACTCATGTTTTTGAGTCGAAATAGTGCTTAATTAGCTCTTTATCCTTGCATACTTAATTGAATTTTTCAAAGCCCAACTATGAATTGCGTTTGTATTTTTCAAGGTTTGGTGCATGCAAACTCAAAAGCATATGGATGAACAAAGCAGAAAAAAAAAAAAGAAAAAAGAAAAAGGGAACACACATTATCTGCCATGTGAACTCAAGTCTAGTTCAGAGAAGGCTGAGCCCAACATTAACATCCGAAAGACCGTTTGAACTTCGAAGAGATAATCCTGACTTAAAAGCTATGAGCCCTTATCTGTCCTGATCAATTTTAGGCCAGACAACCCATTAACACATTAACCCTGACTACTGGTTTTTAGTATTTTTTTCTTCTTGAACAGAAACACTCTGCCATTACCAAGACAACATCGCCGAGCACTAAGACTCTACCCCCACAACCACAACCACCACCGTAACCGCACTTCACCATAAAAAAACCCAATCATCCACGACTGCCGAGAACCCCCCCTATCACTCGCCTTCATCACCTTCAACCAACCCTCGAAAGCCACCTGTGCCTACCACCGATACCACCAACAGAAAACACCATTGCCCCTTAAACGAAAAAGGGACCCCACCAAAGAACCCATCTTCCCCACCATTCGGTCAGCCTCTCCATCAACCCCATCTCTCCTGCAAGTCGAGACCCCCCACTGTCATCACCGAATCTCGTGATCAGCTATTTCGCATAATCTCCCTCTAGAAACATATGTCGTGGATTTGTTAAATGGTGAAAATTTAAACAACACAAACCTATCCTCAAATTTTTTTTATGATATTTCTTACGTGTACATGTATTTGAGTCTCGGGACTCCTTTTATTTACAGGAATCGATATGTTTCAATGCCCGAAGCTTTTGAATTGTAATCCTGTAGGTCAGCCAGATAAATTCTGTCGTATATTTGACCTAAATCCTAAACCCTAAATCCTTGGCATTTGCTTATTTGCCCTCCTCTTGGCATAACATTGATGTATTTGATGCTCAGACAAAGACAGATTGCCAAACTAAGAGAAAAATACTTTCGGCAAAACGGTGGCAATTTGTTGCAAGAACACCTTTTCCAACGTGAAGGGTGCATTTGCAGCTGAAGAACTCGAGAAGGCGACCAACAGTAATAATGAAAGTAGAACCTTGGGACAAAGAGGACAAAGGAACATTATATATACCATTAAATATAGATGGGGATGAATTTAAAAAATTCATTGAATATAGTTATAAGAATGGATATAATATAAAAAATAAAAAATAAAGATGAGTAATATTTTTTTCATTATATATTTTATTTATTGATATCCATCCTATACTTATAACAATAAAAATAAATTTAAAATATCTATTAAATAAAAATATGAAATAAATATAATATAAAAACCTTAAAATGAGAATATGGAATGTTCTATCTACTACATACATTACTAATTGATATCCCTACTGGCAATTTGTTTTTCTAGTTGTGGAAAAATGTACATTAAATTGTTGTAGAAAAGTCTTTTACAGGATAGTTTAGCACCTAATTGAGGCGGTCTTCTTCATCATAAAAGTCTTCATCCTTGCAACTTATGTCATACTTCAATATATGAACCCCTCTGCAAGAAAAAAATTCTAGACAAAGTTACTCCATCTGAATTAAATTTTTTTTTTCAAAAAAAGACAATAGCTTAAGAATAAAAAAAATTTACATTTACACCAAAATTTATTGAATATGGATTAATTAAATTAAATTTCGAAATTGAATTACCTTCAATTTTAGATCGCCAATTCCCACCTACATTTCTCATCAACTACTTGTTAACTATGTTAATTATTTGAGACATTTGGTCATGGTAAACATATACCCAAAAAGAGGTTATAAAAAGGGACAAAATCTACATAAATTTTTTAGGTAAAATTTATAAAAAAATTTTAAAAAATGATTTAATAAAAATTTTAATAAAAAATCAAAATAGATAAATTGATAGAGTTTAATATGAAATCAGTAACATGTACAAAAAATTATTAAAAATTATTTATAATTTAAATTTATTCCATATTTATTTAATGATAAAAATTTATCAACATTTTTACTAAAAATATCTATCTAAAATATGTATAAAAATTTATTAAAAATTTTCAAAATTTACACATTTGATCTATGTAATGAAATATTTCAATTTATCAATTTTAATTTTCGATTTTGATTTTTATTTTATCATTTTAAGTAAAAAATTTTATGAATTTCACCTAAAAACTTTACCTAAATCTTTTTCTATAAAAGACATAAAATAGGTACTTAAGTATTATATGGATGTCGTCGCAAAATAGGTACTTAAAATCTTTCAAAAAAGGGCATTTTGAAATACTCTAATCATATTAAAAAAACTTATTAAAGATATATTTAAATAGACAATAAGACCAGCTCGATAAGAATAAAAACAATGATTGTGGTTAAGTTAATTACTATAGGAGTGAGATTGAGTATTGTAACGGTGAAATTAAAATTAATGATAAAATATTTATTTAGATACAAATACAATTGTAGGGATGAGATAAAATGTAGTGAAAAGAGAAAATAACTTTTAAGATATTAAATTAAAACTTATATATGATAAAATTTATAATATATATTTGATATATTAGTAAAATTTAAAAAATAATTAAAAATTACTAAATTATTGTTTATTAAATAATATTTTTGTTAATAAAATAAATACTAAAATTTATTTGAAAGTTTTTGAATAAAAAAATCAAAATGAAAAACGAAAAACTAAATACCGTGGGATATAAATATGAGTAGTTACTTATTTATTATATAATTATATAAGTTTATTTATTATATTAAATGATTAAAAAATTAAAAAACCTTTAAATTAAAAGTAAACAATGAAAGAGTTAACAAGAATAAACAATTTGAAAAAATTTAAGTAAAAAAATAAAAATAAAAAATTTGATTACTTAAATAATTAAATAATTAAAAAAGAAACAAAGTGAAAATAAAAACAAAACAAAAGTAGAATAAGGGGTAAAATTGAAAGAAACCTGTGATGAAAAAAGAGTTTTTTCAATGAACCCTTTAATTAAAATTTTTTAACTGCATTGAAGGACGACATCCAAACAAGTGACTAGTCAAATTTTAAGTAACAATCGCACCTCATCGGGACTAAATGGTAATCTAACGGCCAAAAAACAATTATTGTTGGATATGAATAAGAATAATTCATCATATTGCCATCGAAGTAAATGTTTGAATGAAAAAGCTACTAATAACACCACCTACGCTTGATTTGAAGTACATATGAGGCTAAGGACATTGACCAAGTAAATCTCGAATGTACTGTAAGAACAATCCATCATGTTGCCATCCAAGCAAATGTGCAAGTGGAACAGCTAATATTAATGCTACCGGTGCTTGATTGCAACTGCATATGAGCTTTCTCATATTATTATCATTCTGTTTGATTTTGAAAAAATTTTAAAAAAATCAAAATATCAAAAAAATAAAGAAAAGAAAAAAAATTCTTCATCTTATGTGGACGGCAAAGGTTTGAAATCGAATTATGCCATCTAAATATATATATATATATATATATATATAAAATCGTATTTCAATGTGCATGTACACAATTATTTTAAAGATTAATTGGATGTCAGAAATAACTCACAAAACAATGGAGTACATATATAATACAAGTGGATCATTAAAAGAAAATGATATTAATGGCAATTAAGGTTTATGTAGTCAAGCTTTTGAATTGCTAGTTTTGAACTAACTGTTAGCAATAACAAGGTTTATACACACACACCAACCAGTGCAATCATAAAAAAATGTGATACAATTTCATTTGTTTTATTTACTACAAATATTTATTTTTCACTATTTGGCAAAAAAATTCAGGTCTCGTCTTCCTTTTCCAAATGAGAAAGCCAAGTACCACAAAGAACTTGAAGCGGCGGCGGAGGTGGTCGTGAGAGCTTGTCGTCTTTGCGTTGACGTAAGTTAATTCGTTCAAAGATTTGAATCTCACCTCTTATTCTTTAGTCATTGCTTGATTCAATTGCTTGCATTAATTTCAAACGTATTTTTCTTAACTTTTACGATTTTTATTTCTTAAGACTTTTTATTTCCTCATTTTCAAATTACAGGTGCAAAGGTCTCTGTTCTCTGATGAAGGACGAATTATCGAAAAGAATGACCAAACTCCGGTCACAGTGGCTGATTTTGGATTCCAGGCTCCTGTTAGTTTAGGTACTTTCATTAATGCATAATATGTATAATAATTTTTGTTTGCTTTATTGCATATTACTAGGATTGGACAAAAAGTTTGAATTTTGAAGTAGATTTTGGTATATAGTTAATTTTGAGCTTTCTCAATTCTGAGTTGTGACTTTAAACTTCATTGTACATTCCCAATGAAAGATATATGATTTATTCTGTAGCAAGACATGTACTGACAAATGAAATGTTGCTTAAGCCTGGGTTGCTTAATTCTTGGTTAACAAGTAAGAAAGTTTAAACAGATGAGATAATGAAACTTCACTTGTGTTTCTTCTTTACTTTCGGTGATAGAGTTGAGTAAATTGTTCCCTTCAATTCCATTGGTGGCGGAAGAGGACTCTGGTTTTTTATGTTCGAACAATCTGGTTGATCCTGTAGTAAATGCAATATCTGATAAAACGAGCTTTGATGAGGAATCACTGTCACATGCTGATGTGCTGGAAGCAATTGACCGAGGGGGCGAGAATGATTTTGGTTTTGGAACAAAACCAGCCACTTATTGGGTATGCCTACAATCTAAATAAGCTTGTCCGTATCATGCTTGGATGCATACTTTATCGACATGGTTAAGTCAACAAACTTGATGCAGATACTGGATCCAATTGATGGCACACGAGGGTTTGTAAAAGGAAGTCAGGCCTTGTATGTGGTATGGCTTGCGTCCTGCTTCACTACACTTAATCTTTTCATTTGAATTTTTGTCTTAGTGCCATGAAACATCTTGTATATTTAGTACATGTAGCACTTACAAAAAACAAAGTGCCTTATTATTATTGCCTTATAGACCTGCATTTGTTTAACAAATCTTACTGATATGGGACAGGATTCAAGATAATAAATGATATTCTGTTGTACATGAATGATGCAGTTGTTTAACATTCAAATGAAAAGTATGGTAATATGCACGCTTAAAAATTAAAAAATATTTAGTTATATATATACGCACAATAGTTTCAATCATAAGTTGAACATTTGCTTTTCTGATTTAGTGTTGACATTTTTTTATGATTGCACTGGTTGGTGTGTGTGTATAAACCTTGTTATTGCTAACTGTACTCTAATGTGATATCTACCTATATGTGTAAAGATCAAATTCATTACTTATAATTTTTTTATGTATTTTTTAAGTTACTGACACCCTTTGTAGCAAAAGAACAATTATTGATTTCTCAAATAAATATGTAGAAATTAACAGTAATTTTAGCAAATGAAATTTTGGTTATTAGTTAGAGACTATGAAACGCAGTCAAAATTGTCTAAACACTTTAAGCTAACAAAAAAAAAAAAAACAAAAGGAAAAAAAAAAAAAAAAAAGACTAAAATGACGAAGACTTGGAGTCAACTTGAGTTGACAGCTCTTTCCACTGACATGACTAAAATTTGCAATGTGAAACACGTCATTCATAGCGATTGTAATAGCATAGCACATTAATTTATGTTATTACAAGTCACGATATAAAATCAAGAATTATCTTTATGATTGGGACTGAAACAAAAGAAAATAATAAAAAAAATAATTTAAAATTCATAATTTTATATTTCATGAGGGAGGATTTTATTTATAAAAGAAGTTGAGATTGAAAGGTGCCTTCTTAATAAAAAATTATAATTTATACAAACATAAAAAAATAAATAAATAAGATTTGATATGAATAAGGATTCTAAATTAAATTTATTATTTATGATATTATTTATGTATTTTTAAGTTACTGACACCTTTTGTAGCAAAACAACAATTATTGATTTCTCAAATAAATTTGTAGAAATCAACACTAATTTTTAGCAAATGAATTTTTGGTTATTGGTTAGAGACCATTAAATTGCTCTATTGGAAGATGTCTATTGCAAAAATTTCTTCCGCGTAATCAAGTCGTCAAAATTGTCTAAACACTTTAAGCTAAAAAAAAAAAAGAGAAGAAAAAAAAAAAAAGACTAAAATGAGGAAGACTCGGCGTCAACTAGGTACTCGTCACCAAGCTTGAGTTGACAGCTCTCTCCACCGACAAGATTATTACAAAAAAAAAGCAAATAAATAGTAATTAAATAGGAGTTATAATAATGACGTTGGATTCATAATTAAATATAAAATAATTGATTAGATTTAAAGTAATTTTAATAAAATAAAGATAATTCTTTAATTTTATTAAACTAACTTTTAGGAAAGTAAATTTAATTTGAAAATAATTTAAAATAAATATAAAGTTGATGTTAAAGTTAATATTGATAAAAGTAAAATTTGATGTGTCATCATTTTATCTCGATAATTGCATCAAGGTAATACTAAATATGAGTAATCCATAATTTATATATATTAAGATATTTTAATCGGTATTTAATATTTGACATCTTTTTAATCTAATGTCGAATTGATAGCTTGATTTTTATGAAAATATACATTTCATTATGATAGTTTATTTTAATAAAATTTTGGTATAATAATTTTTTTAATCTTAAGTGAATCAATGATTTATTGACAACTTTTCAAGAATTTTTTATGTAGAGGATCCATGATATTGTAACAACTGTAGAGCATATTTAACTTGTATTATTACAAATTATAATATAAAAAACTTTTTTGATTCTAAACTTAACAACTGAATAAGAATAAAGGAATCACTAAAAGAAAAAAGAGTTTTTAGTTAAATATATTTTATAAGAGAGGATTTTTTACAAAGGGAAACTTCTTAGAGAAGTTGGGTGACTTTGTTTTGCTCTGCCTTCTTGAAGAAGGAGTTATAAATTTATACAATGAAAAAGTAAAAAAATAGTAATCAAATAAGACCTATAATAATGACATTGGGTCTATGATTAAACATAAAGTAATCGATTAGACTTAAAATAATTTTAATAAAGTAAAAATAAAATTCTTTTTACTTTATTAAATAACTTTAAAAAAATAAACTTGACTAAAAAATAACTTAAAGTAGACATAAAGTTATTGCTAAAGTTAATGTTAACAAAAGCAAAGCTTGTTGTGACATCATCTTATCTTGGAGTCTTTGAAGGAGTCTAGAAAGTATATATGAAAACATCACACTTGATTATACATTATTGGACTGAAACAAAGGATTTTCTTATAGTTTCAGCATGCTATTCTTTGTTTATAAGATCTTCAATGTCTTGGATAGTTAAACAATTGTCTATCCATTGAAATAACTTTTTTTCAAAGTTTGTAAGTTCTTTGTTACAATTTTGGAACAATTGATTGTACATCTTGTGTTTAAATATTTCTTTTATTCTTATAACATCTTTTTGGTTCTGTCAGTAAAGATTTGTTGGGAGTTGGGCTAATTCAGTTGAACTATAAAAGTCAAAGTTTACCAATATTTGAGATAAGTCAGTTCACCAGGGAGGCTTAGGAGTTTATTTGTCAAGGTAATTGTATAACTCTTGAATATATTTATTTACTATATGAGTATTGTAACGATGAAAATAAAATTAGTAATGAAATATTTATTTAAACACAGATACAATTGTAGGGATGAGATAAAATATAGTGAAAAAAGAAAATAACTTTTAAGGTATTAAATTAAAATTTATATATAATAAAATTTATAATATATATTTGATATATTAGCAAAATTAAAAAATAATTAAAAATTACTGAATTATTGTTTATTAAATAATAGTTTTGTTAATAAAATAAATACTAAAATTTATTTGAAAGTTTTTGAATAAAAAAATCAAAATGAAAAATGAAAAACGAAAAACTAAATACCGTGGGATAAAAATATGAGTAATTACTTATTTATTATATAATTATATAAGTTTATTTATTATATTAAATGATTAAATAATTAAAAACCCTTTAAATTAAAAATAAATAATGAAAGAGTTAACAAGAATAAACAATTTGAAAAAATTTAAGTAAAAAAATAAAAATAAATTAAGAAATAAAAAATAAAAAATTTGATTACTTAAATAATTAAATAATTAAAAAAGAAACAAAGTGAAAATAAAAACAAAACAAAAGTAGAAAAAGGGGTAGAATTGAAAGAAATCTGTGATGAAAAAAGAGTTTTTTCAATGAACCCTTAAGGGTTTAATTAAAATTTTTTAACTGCATTGAAGGACGACATCCAAACAAGTGACTAGTCAAATTTTAAGTAACAATCGCACCTCATCGGGACTAAATGGTAATCTAACGGCCAAAAAAAATTATTGTTGGATATGAATAAGAATAATTCATCATATTGCCATCGAAGTAAATGTTTAAATGGAAAAGCTACTAACAATACCACCTATGCTTGATTGGAAGTACATATGAGGCTAAGGACATTGACCGAGTATATCTCGAATGTACTGTAAGAACAATCCATCATGTTGCCATCCAAGCAAATGTGCAAGTGGAAAAGCTGCCATTAATGCTACCGGTGCTTGATTGCAGCTACATATGAGCTTTTTCATATTATTATCACTCTGTTTGATTTGAGAAAATTTTAAAAAAATTAAAATATAAAAAAAAATAAAGAAGAGAAACATAAAATTCTTCATCTTGTGTGGATGGCGAAGGTTTGAAATCGAATTATGCCATCCAAATATATAAAAAAAAATCCTACTTCAATGTGCATGTACACAATTATTTTATAGATTAATTGGATGTCGGAAATAACTCACAAGACAAAGGAGTACATATATAATACAAGTGGATCATTAAAAGAAAATGATATTAATGGCAATTAATGTGTATGTAGTCAAGCTTTTGAATTGTTAGTTTTGAACTTTTCTTTTATTCCCCTTTACTGGACATAACAATTTGTCATTAACTTATATAGCATGTGTCTCTATTCTCTCATGCATCTCTTAATATCATTTCAGTTTTTGAAAATATACTTCGCTATTATGGTTTAATTCTATTTTCAAATATATTTTTGAAAATATAGTTGAAAATGTAAGAATTTGTCATTAACTTATATAGTATGTGACATTATATTATTAGCAATGTACTACATTTTTTGGAGATCTAACTGTAAGCTAAAGTGATATCTATCTAATATATGTAAAGATCAAATTCATTACTTATAATTTTTTTTTTATGTATTTTTAAGTTCCTGACACCTTTTATAGCAAGAGAACAATTATTGATTTCTCAAATAAATTTGTCGAAATTAACAGTAATTTTAGCAAATGAAATTTTGGTTATTAGTTAGAGACTATTAGATTGCTCTATTAGAAGGTGTCATTATATAAATTGCCTCTGCATAATCAAGTAGTCAAAATTGTCTAAACACTTTAAGCTAAAAAAAAAAAGGAAAAAAAAAAAAAAAGACTAAAATGACGAAGACTTGGTGTCAACTACGTACTGGCCTCAAAGCTTGAGTTGACAGCTCTCTCCACTGACATGACTAAAATTTGCTGTGTAAAGCAAGTCATTTATAGCGATTGTACCGTACTATGATAATAGCATATCATATTAATATATGTTATTACAAGTCATGACATAAAATTAAAAATTATCTTTATGATTAAGACTGAAACGAAAGAAAATAATCAAAGCAAAAATAATTTAAAATCTGCTAATTTTATATTTCCTAAGGTAAGGTTTTATTTATAAAAGAAATTGAGATTGAAAGGTGCCTTTTTAATAAAAAATTATAATTTATATAAACATAAAAAAGTAAATAAATAAGATTTGATATAATTAAGGACTCTAAATTAAATTTATTATTTAAGATATTATTTATGTATTTTTAAGTTACTGACACCTTTTGCAGCAAAACAATAATTATTGATTTTTTAAATAAATTTGTAGAAATTAACACTAATTTTAGCAAATGAAATTTTGATTATTAGTTAGAGACTATTAAATTGCTCTGTTAGAAGATGTCTATTATGCAAATTTCTTCCGAATAATCAAGTAGTCAAAATTGTCTAAACACTTTAAGCTAAAAAAAGAAAAAGAAAAAGAAAAGGAGAAAAAAAAAAAAAGAGACTAATATGAGGAAGACTTGGAGTCAACTAGGTACTCGTCTCCAAGCTTGAGTTGACAGCTCTCTCTACCAACAAGATTATTGCAAGAAAAAAGTCAATAAATAGTACATTAAATAGGAGTTATAATAATGATATTGGATTCATAATTAAATATAAAGTAATTTTAATAAAGTAAAGATAAAATTATTTTATTTTATAAAAATAACTTTAAAAAAATAAATTTAATTTTAAAACAATTTAAAATAGATATAAAGTTGACGTTAAAATTGATGTTGACAAAAATAAAACTTGATGTGCTATTATCTTATCTCGATTGTTATATTAAAGTAATACTAAATATAAGTAGTTCATAATTTAAACATATAATCAATGTATTCTAATCGGTGTTCAATACTTGACACCTTCCTAACATAACGTTGAACTGGTGACTCAATTTTTATGAAGATATGACTTTCACTATGGTAGCCTATTTCAATAAGACCTTGGTACAATAATTTTTTTTTGTCTTAAGTGGATTAATGATCTGTTTGATAATTCTATAAGATTTTTTGATGCAGAGGATCCATAATACTGTAGTAACTATAGAGCATACTTAACTTGTGTCACTAAAAACTATGATATAGAAAATTCTTTTGATTCTAAACCTAACAACTGAAGAAAAAGGAAGGAGTAACCAAAAGAGAGGAGAGGTTTCAACCAAATATATTTTATAAGATAGGATTTTTTACAAAAGAGAACTTCTTAGAGAAGTTGGGTGACTTTGTTATGCTCTGCCTTTTTAAAGAAAGAGTTACAAATTTATACAATAAAAAAGTAACCAAATAGTAATCAAATAAGACCTATAATAATGACATTGGGTTTATGACTAAACATAAAGTAATCAACTAGATTTAAAATAATTTTAATAAAGCAGCTTTAATGAAGTAAAGATAAGATTCTTTTGCTTTATCAAAGTAGCTTTAGAAAAGTTGACTTGACTCAAAAATAGCTTAAAGTAGATATAAAGTTGACGCTAATGTTGATGTTGACAAAAGTGAGGCTTGTTGTGCCATCATCTTGTCTTAGAATCTTTGAAGGAGTCTAGAAAGTATATTTGAAAACATCATACTTAATTATACATTATTGGACTAAAACAGAGGATTTTCTTCTTGCGTCAGTATGCTATTCTTTGTTTGGAAAAGCTTCAAGGTCCTGGATAGTTAAACAGTTGTCTGCATATTGAAATAACTTTTTTTCAAAGTTCGTAAGGTCTTTGTCACAATTTTAGAATAGGTGATTGTACATCTTGTGTTTAAATTTTTTTTTTATTCTTGTAACATCTTCTTGGTTCTATCAGTAAGGATTTGTTGGGAGTTGGACTAATTCAACTGAACTGTAAAGGTCAAAGTTTACCAATCTTTAAGACAAGTCACTCCACCAGTTATTGAAAGGAGGCTCAAAAGTCTATTTGTCAAGGTAATTGTATAACTTTTGAATGTATTCTGAAAAATACCACCATCATGGTTCTTTTTTAAAAGAAAAAAGTTTTGCAGAGTCTTTTGAGCAAGAGTTTGTACTCATGAGCATATAAAAATATTGATTTGTATAAGGAATACAGATTGCATACGTAAATATCTGAATATTTTTGAAAAAAGGCATAACCATCATCTTCTACATAGCAGGGTTTGTGAAACATAAAGATGATATGGTAGTGCTATAGAATGCTTTTAGTGAGGTTAAACCATTGTAAAAATTTTCCAAGCACAACATATTCGGCTCTAAGTATTTTATATTGGTTAATACCACAGTGGCCCATGTAAGTTCTGTTGAACTAAACTTAATAGCAATGGTGTAAAGCTGACATAAGAACCACAAAAGAATCAAAGCTTTTTTGAACAATCTGGCTATGTGAGGTCTCTAAAAGAGGTGAAAAAAAGGATAACGAGAATGTAGTCCAATGGGTTTGATGCCATGGTCAGCTTTTTCTTTTATAAGTATGGCTTGCATTTCAAAAATAATGTCTTTTACTAAGCTATTAATGGTCTTTTGTGTAATCATTTGTTGGATTTCAAAGGAAAGATTATGTATTAGAAATATAGGTTGGAAAATTTTATCTAAGGTAAAAGGTTTGTAATCTAGTTGATAAAGATAAGGATGAAAGAAGGGGTTTTTTTTAGTGATTGTGAGGCTTGAGAGGATGAGAAAAGTGAAGGTAAAGGATTCATCATGAAAATTACTAGAATAATCTTTAAAGAACTCGAAAGAAGTATGAGAGGAGATCTAGATAACATGTCTGAGAGAATATTATTCTTTTCTTTTATATGTACTGTGTGAATGAGTACTTTAAAAACCATTAGGAGAGCCTGAGCAACTATGCATTTGACATCTACTTTTTTTTTTTAAATTAAGCATATGATCAAAGGCTGACATATCTAGTTTTACGAGAAAGTGGTATCCAATAAGATAAAATTCAAATATTTGGATTCCATATTTTGTTGCTAAAATCTATTTTAACGTAGAGTGGTAATGGATTTTCACATCGTTAAATTTATCACTTTTGTATCCACATATCTGTCTAGTTTCATCTTTTTTTTTATAAAGATTACCAATCAAAATTTGTCGTTTGCATTTGTTTGCAATATCTTTTGCCATATAAAAGAATCTTTAAAGTTAAAAGTGATTGTGCTCTTATCTTTAGCATCTGTATTGACTTTGTCTATTTTTGGGACCACTTAGGTGGTTTTTTCTTTAGTATCTGTCTAAGAAGATGAGTTATCTGTGTAAGATCTAAGAGAAATTCACTTATGTAGTTGACTACATTGAAGAATTATTGTACTTACATTGAAGAATTATTGTACTTACTTTTTGAAAAGATTTTTATATGAAAAATCTTTAATTGTTTTAGTAATATGTGGTTGACCTATGTACTGACCATCTTTCAAATATATATATAAGAAATCAATTTTTGAGGCGCCAATGATCATCTTTTTCTTTGAGAGCATTATTTTATACTATTGAACAATCAATTGAAACTTATCCAATAGTTGTGTATGAGATGTGACATCTGGGGATAACAATAATATATCATCAATATAAATGAAAGCATTATTAAGAATATGAGTAAAAATCTTTGTCATTGCTTTTTGAAATAGTGAGGGAGCAACTTTTAAGCCAAATGGCATAATCGTCCATTAGAAATGGTATAGTGGGATGCAAAACACCGTTTTGTATTTGTCCTATAGATGTATGCCTAATTATCAAAATTCTGTCTTGAGGTCAAACTTTAAAAAAACTTTAGCTTGTGATAGGTTTGTAAATAATGACTTTCTGTTGATGAGAGAAAACTTATCATCTGCAAAGAAAACATTAAGAGGCTTGTAATTAATTACCAATCTTAATTTTTCATGAACTTGTTTCTAACATTTATTGACATAAAATGCTTCACATACCTATGGAGAAGAGGTTGGTTTAATCAATCCTTATGTTTAGAGTTGTGAACATTCTGCAATTGCTAACTTCAAATGATCTGGATTCATTCTTATGTGACTAGCTTTTGTAGGGTTAGCATTTTCATCTTTTTTGAAGGGAAAAAATAAAAAATTCAGGGTTTTGCCAAAGTGGGTTTTATATTTCTGAATGAACTCTAAATGACTTTTTGCACATGAAATTTGAATGAATTTTTGCTTGAATTCCTAGAATAAATCTGTCTGAATGGTTAAGGTGAAGAGGTTTGAAAAGTTTTTTCAAAGTTTGAAATAACTTTCAAACATGATACCTTTTTAACTAAGTGTAAACCCGATATACTGGTAATAACATCAAAACCAATAATGAGGTCTTTTTGTGAATGTGATGATATTAAGATTCTTTGGGTTATTTGAGAACCTGGTAATATTTGAAAGGTAACAGGGTTGATGACAAATTCTGTAGAGAATACATTATCATTAATGATTTTAAAAAAAGTTTTTTATTTTTTCCAAAAGGTTTTGGGTAACACAATGGGATTGGCTATCGTTTGGACAGCACCTGTGTTAAAAAAGGCTATAACTATTATTGAAAAGAGTGTTTATGGGTGAAAATCTATATTAAGGCTAAAGGTATTTTTGGAGGTTAAAAGGTTTGAATTTTTTTAGAGTTCTTGAACTATAATGTAATCAAGATAATGATAATCTAAATAATCATCTGTTTCTGAATTTAAGCTATCATCATCAAATTGTTTGATCATAAAATGTGATCTTTTAGTTTGTTTATCATCAAGGGATAAGACCGATTTAAGATCATCATCTAAAAGATTGATATTAGAGATATTAGCAATATTTTGTATCATCTTTATAGACTTCTTGTTTGATCTTCAATAGCTTTTTGCTTAGTGTCCTAATTTTTCATAAAAAAAAACATTTGGTTCTTTTCTATTTTGGGTTTCTTTTCTTTTTACCAAATTTGAATTTCTAGAATCTTTTGAGTTTTTCTATTGTTCTAAATAGCTTTTTATGTTTGAAAGATTGGGAATTTTTTGAAGGTTTGAACCTTTTGAAATGTTTCTTTTTCTTTTGATTATAAAGATATGTGAAATCCTTAGAGGAATATTTAATCTATAATCTAATAGAGGGAAAAGAATAAGGTCTTTCCATTTTTCTGAAGATGTTCACCAAGTTTGCAATATCTATGCTCTTTGCAAATCTTTTCCAATGATTTCATCATTATTTTGTACATATCACCAAGATTCATAGTATTGACATTAAGGGATCTGAGGTTGAGTTAGGTTTTTATTTGTTGAGCAAGTTTTTTTTGAACAAAATTAAGAAATGCTTACATTAGGTTGACATAATCGAATCCACCAAGTATATAGAAATACTGAAAGAACTGTTGATAATGTCTATTAAGATCTTCTAGATGAAGTGAACAACATTTAAGCTTGAATAATTTTTCTCTGATCCTTTCTAATCTGTGGGTTTCTTGTCTACAAATATTACTGAAAATTGAGATACAACTTTTATAAGTGTTAGGCATTGGAGAAACTATAATTGTCTGTATTCATTAATATTGTCTCAAATGTTTTTGAAGGTTTCAACCAGTCTTGAAATAAATTTGATTAAAACCATATTCATTATAACATTGGGATTGGATTTTAATTTGACAAGTTCCCACGCTAAGAACTCTTGGAATCTTGAAGGCCATTTTGAAGGATGAATGTCATTAATTGTAAAAATAAAAAATTTTGATGTGAAAGGAGGAATATGCATTTGTGTTTGAGGTGGTTGTTATTTAGTATCCATTGTATCAGAGTTGTGCACTTTTGGGTTATCTTTTAGAACATCAACTATTGATTTTGTCATGAAGATTTGAGGAAGTGTATCATCTAAATCATTTGAATAAAATGACTCATCTTAATCTTTATCACTTTTCATATGAGATTTTGAATTATATCTATTATAAAAGATATCTTCAAGGGAAAATTGAGAAAGATTCTTTTACATTATTTGTTAAAGTATTTCAGGTTTAGTATTTGAGTGGTAGCTAGAGTGGGTGATATTATAAGCTGTGTTAGAGGTTTTGGTTCTAGTTTGGGGTTTGAAGGGCTAGCAACAAAGCTTAAACTTGGTTTTAGTTTTGGTTTTAGAGGTCGTAGAAGTGGTTGTTCTGTAATTCTTTTGGATTTCTAGTCAACTGATTATTTTTCTCTGAATTTGTGAATCCATTTTTTGGTTGTGCCAAAAAAAGGTAGGTCTGAATATAGGGTTTAGAATGGTTCTTTTAACATTAAGGTTAAGAGTTACCTTGGTTGTGTAAGAAGAGGTTTATATTGAAAAAAAGGTGAAAAAAAGTTTAGTAGGTAAGGTTGGAGGTGGGTTGTATGGTTGGTAAAAAGGAGGGGCATAGGCTTGGTAAATAGTATCATGCATTCCAGTGTTGATGAAAGTGAAGATATTGTAATTAAAGGCTGCTTGTTGTTATTGTTGTTTATGATGGAGTTGATTTTGGGGGTTTGTAAATTGGTTATTACAACTTTTCATTTTTTTTTTCTTTTTATGAAAGCATAAGTAAAATCAGTGTTGGTTTTCACCATGTATCAAAGTTCTCAATCTAAAGTTATTATCCTTGTTTGCATGTCAAGAATAATATTCAAAAGATTAGTGAGACTCTAATCAAAGTGGTGACAGACTTGTTCTAACTTATTGTTTATTTTGTATAATATGCATTATATTGAATAAAGTTCTCTGTTTGCCAAATCAAAACTACTTTTGCTTTACTAATGCTTTTCTAGGTTTTGTATTGGCCTTTGTTAGTAGGGTTTAGGATTTTTGGGATGTGTTTGTATTGGTTTCTGTCAAATTCTTGAAAGGCTGGTTTGAGTCTAGGTATTTTGGAGCTTGGATTTTGCAAGGTTTGGAAAATGATTTTGGTTTTTTGTTTTTTTAGGATAAATGATATAATAGTCAAACTTTCTTGAAGGTTTTCTAAGGAGATCAACTTCAAGGTCTAAGTATTCTGTATTGGTTAATTCCACAGTAACCTATGTAAGTTTTGTTGAATTGAACTGAATAGCAATGGTGTAAAGATGACATAAGTACCACAAAAGAATCAAAGTTGTTTTTGAACAGTTTGGCTATGTGAGGTATCTAAAATAGGTAAAGAAAAGGTTAACAGAGATGTAGTCTAACGGGTTTGATGCCATGGTCAGCTTTTTTTCTAATAAGTGTGGTTTGCATTTCAAAAATAATGTTTTTTGCTAAGCTATTAATAGTCTTTTGTGCAATAATTTGTTGGATTTCAAAGGAAAGATTATATACTGAAAATATAGGTTGGAAATTTTTATCTAAGCTGAAAGGTTTGTAATCTAGTTGATAAAGATATGGGGTAAAAGAATGGGTTTTTTAGTGATTGTGAGGCTTGGGAGGATGAAAAAGGTGCTTGGGAGGATAAGGAAGGTGAAGGTGAAGGATTCATCATGGATATTACTTTTATAATCTTTAAAGAACTCGAAAGAGGTATGGAAAGAGGTCTGGATAACATGTCTAAAAGAACATTATTCTTTTTTTTTTATATGCACTGTAGTGAAATAGTACTTTGAAAACCATTAAAAGAGTCTAAACAACTGTGCATTTGGCATCTACTTTTTTTTCTAAAATTAAGCATCTGATCAAAGGTTGACATATCTAATTTTACAAGAAAGTGGTATCCAATATGGTGAACTTCATGCATTTGGATTCCATATTTTACTACTAAAATCTTTTTTAACGTCGAGTGGTAATGAATTTTTGAATATTTGAATTTACCGCTTTTGTATCTACATATCTATCTGGTTTTATCTTTTTCTTTATCGCTTGCATCTATTTGCAATATCCTATTGTCATATAAAGAAATCTTTAAAGCTGAAAGTGATTGTGCTCTTATCTTTAGCATCTGTACTGACTTTGTCTATTTTTAGGACCATTTAAGTGTTTCTTTCTTTAGCATTTGTCTAAGAAGGTGAGTTATTTGTGCAAGATCTGAGAGAAATTCACTTATGTAGTTGACTATATCAAATAATTGTTATATTTGCTTTTTGGAAATGTTTTCATATAAAAAATCTTCAAGTGTTTTAGTAATGTGTGGTTGACCTATGTACTGACCATTTTTCAAATATATATCTAAGAAATCAATTTCTGAGGTATCAATGATCATCTTTTCCTTTAAGAGCATTATCTTATATTGTTGAACAATCAATTGAAACTTATCCAATAGTTGTGTATGAAATGTGATATCTGGAGATAATAATAAGATATCATCAATGTAAATGAAAGCATTATCAAAAATATGAGTAAAAATCTTTGTCATTCATTTTTGAAATAGTAAGGAAGCAACTTTTAAGCCAAATGGCATAATCATCCATTGGAAATGGTGTTGTGGGATGCAAAACGCTATTTTGTATCTATCCCACGAATGTATGCCTAATTGTCAAAATTTTGTCTTAAGGACAAACTTTGAAAAAACTTTAGGTTGTGACAAGTTTGTAAATAATAACTTTTTGTTGGGGAGAGGAAACTTATCATCTGCAAAGAAAACATTAAGAGGCTTGTAATTAATTACCAATCTTAATTTTTCTCAAACTTGTTCCTAAAGTTTATTGACATAAAATGCTTCACACACCTATAGATAAGAGGTTAGTTTAATCAATCCTAGTACTTAGAGTTGTGAATAGTCTGCAATTGCTAACTTTACATTTCTAAAAAAACTCTGAATAACTTTCTGTACATGAAATCTAAATGAATTTTTACCTAAATTCTTAGAACAAATCTATCTAAGTGGTCAAGGTGATGAGGTTTGAAAGGTTTTTTCAAGATCTGAAATAACTTTGAAACTTAAGATCTTTTTCACTAAGTCGTAAACTTGGTATACTGGTAATAACATCAAAACTAATAACAAGGTCTTTTTGTGAAAGTGATGATTTCAGGATTTTTTGGGTTATTTGAAAATCTAGTAATACTTAAAAGGTAACAAGGTTGATGATAAAATCTATAAAGAATACATTTTCATCAACGGTTTTGAAAAAAAATTTCTATTTTTTTCAAAAGTTTTGGGTAACACAATGGGATTGGTTATGGTTTGAATAGCACCTATGTAAAAAAAGGCTATAACTATTATGGAAAGAGAGTGTTTGTAGGTGAAGATCTGTATTGAGGCTAAAGGTAATTTTCAAGGTAAAAGGGTTTGAATTTTTTAGAGTTCTTGAATTATCATGTAATCAAGATAATGATCATCTAAATAATAATCTGTTTCTGAATTTGAGCTATCATCATCAACCTGCTTAATCATAAAAAGTGCTCTTTTAGTTTATTTATCATCAAAGGATAAGACTGATTCAAGGTCATCATTTGACAGATTGATATCATAGATATTAGCAATATTTGTATCATCTTTATAAACTTCTTGTTTGATCTTCAATAGCTTTTTGCTTAGTGTCCTGGTTTTTCACAAAGAAAACATTTAGTTTTTTTTTCTACTTTGGGTCTCTTTTCTTTCTACCAAACTTGAATTTTTGTAATCTTTTGAGTTTTTCTGTTGTTCTAAACAGCTTTTTATGTTTGAAAGACTAGGAATTTCTAGGAGGTCTGAATCTTTTAAAATGTTTCTTTTTCTTTTGACTATGAAAACATGTGAAATCCTTGGAGGAATATTTAATCTATAATCCAGTGGAGGAATAAGAACAAAGTCTTTCCATTTTTCTGAAATTGTTCACCAAGTTTGCCATATCTATGCTCCTTCCAAATCTTTTCCAATGATTTTATCATTATTTTGTAACAATCACTAAGATTCATAGTTCTAACATCAAATGATTTGAGGTTGAGTTGAGTTCTTGTTTGTTGAGCAAGTTTTTCTAGAACAAAATTAAGAAATGCTTACTTTAGGTTGACATTATTGAATCCACCAAGTATATAGAAATATTAAGAGAACTATTGATAATATCTATCAAGATCTTTTGGATGAAGTGAACAACATTTAAGCTGAAAGAATTTTTTTTTGATCCTTTCTAATCTGTGGGTTTCTTTCTTGTCTACAAAATATTATTTAAAACTGATGTAGACACCCCGTTTTGTCCAGGATTCTTTGTCAATTAAAGCTCAGTTGTGGGGATTTTTATTCATTTTTATTTTAAATTTTTTATTTCATATTTATCATTTTTATTTTTATTTTATGATTTATTTTCTTTTTCTTTCTTTTGATTATCTGATTAATTTAAAAAAAAATGAAAAAAAGCTGAAAGAATGAAATTAAACTTGGTAATTGTGATGATTGTTATCTAGATGCTAATCTTTATCCTTAGATGACTAATTGGAATTGAATTGAAACTCTATCAGTATGGGTCTATATATCAACAATGAATATACAAGCTGAAGGGGGAGAAAAAAACAGAAGCCAAACAAAAGGGGAAGCCCCCATCGACACCAAGCCTTCGAAGCTTCCCCTATGTGGGAAACCTTCCCTTTCTTGACCCTGCCTTTGGTTCCACAAGCACCCCTGCCTTTGGTTCAACTGGAAGTCCAGCATTTGAGAGCACTGGAATTGCATTTGGTGTGTCTAATGCCCAAGGAAAAAGATGAGGAAATAAAGCAAACAACCGCAAGTACCAAAACTCAGCATTTGGAGTGCTTGCTAGGCTGTTCGCCTCACTGTCTGCTTCTTTTCTCGTACCTGTTTGAGTATGCGACAGATAGAGACACATACAGCATGCAGAGGAATAGAGATGAAAGAGCCGGAGAGAGAAAAATAGAGTGACATGCAACTCACCAATGCAAGTATTCCCTCAGGTATGGGTCACTTGGGCTGGGCGCATCAGGATCCACCATAACCTGTAGCAAATGTGAACGAGGCTGATCGGCAAACCAAAAACCCTACTCGATAATATAAATAAATGAGAAGATGCACAGAGAGAAAAACTTGATAGCAGGTAAGAAAACGTGAGGCTGCTACTATAAAAAAAAAGGAAAGAATCGAAAAGAAGACTGGGCAGCAGGAACAGAAAGAATGCAGCTGCAGTTTTGGTTCACCTTTATGCCGGAGACTAATCACCTCTAACAGAAGTTCACGGACTGCTGAAGGAAACTAACCAAAGCAAGCGCCTTTCGAAATGATCTGGTACTTTTTTTTATAGGGCTTTTCTCATAAATGTTTAGTCAGGCCTAGATCGAAAGGTTGCCCCAGCCTGCAGTAAAAAAAATCATCATTCGAAATCATATGTCAATTCCTACAGAGCAGGGGGTGTATCGAAGCATACATCCTAAGTTGGGGCATCCTGAGCCAATGCCAAAAGTTTTTTTTATGGTCGAAACACTCGACCTTCAAGCTACTAATCCGAACTGGTCTCGTCCCATACATGTTGGGGAACCCTGTTTTTAAGCTGACGCTTGATAAGAACAAGTAGCTGTAAAGGTTATTACCGTACTGCCTCAATCACCTCTTTGAAAGAGTCTCATCCTCCGTCGAACCTTTGAAATTGGCTTCGACCGTAGTCTGAATCTTTGGCCGCCTCTCGTGTGTCTCCTTCAAAATGTCTAAATTGTTTTCTACTGGCCAGCATCCAACGCTTAGGAAGTCTTCTTCGAGATGTAATTAACTGCTAAATCATGTCTCCTCCTTGAAAAAGTTGGCTTGCATAACATAACGAGAGAAACGTGTAATTGCTCTAAGTGCGAGTGCGCGCGCTACTACTACATCACACTCTTGAAATAACATTCAAGAAGTTAAGCTTCAGAGGCATTGATTTGGATGCTCTCCTTGATATGTCCACTGATGAGCTGGTCAAGCTGTTCCCTGCTCATGCCTACAGAAGGTTTCGAGAGGTCTCAAACGAAAGCCTATGGCTTTGATTAAGAAACTCCGCAAGGTGAAAAGGGAGGTCCCCACCTGGTAAGAAGCCACAACCTATTTTTTATTTTATTTGCTTGTTCTTTTTTATTTTTATTTTTTTTTAGAATTTTTTTTGCATGAATAAATAAAAAGGGAATAAAAAAACATAAAATAAAATTTTCAAAAAAAAAAAGTTTTTTTGAGGAAAAGTTGAAAGTATCAATTTTCCTCAAAAATCAAAGTTTCCAAAAAATATTTTTGGGGAAAAGTTGAAAGTATCAATTTTCCTCGAAATTAAAGTTTTCAAAAAATGTTTTTGGAGAAAAGTTGAAAGTATCAATTTTCCTCGAGATTAAAATTTCTAAAGAATATTTTAGGGAAAAGTTAAAAGTATCAATTTTTTCTGCACAAAAAATAATCATTCTTTTCTTTCTTTTTATTTTTTAGTTTTAAATAATCCGACGATGGAGCCTCTGCAAGTGAAACAGTAGTTTTTCTTGCATACTCTTGAGGTGAGGGAATTTTCTCAATTTTTTGCTAAAAGTATTAGAGTCAATTGAGAATAATTTTCAATAATTAATTACTTGGTAAAATTTTAAAGCTTATTGGATAACATAAATTTCAGCTGATACCATCTTTTGATGGGCGTTGTGAGGGTGCTATAACCTTCCTCACACGTAATCGAACTCCCGAACCTTGTTCTGGTTAGCAGACCTGAACCTATTCTTTTAGGGACCCTTAAGCTTAGGTGTTTCATGAAAGGCTAAATTCTTTAGGTGGCCAATCGCACGTAGATAAAAAAGATTGGTGGCGACTCCCTAAAGTTAATGTCTAGCGATAGATCCCCGGATCTAGATGTTATGACAGCTTGGCGACTCCACTGGAGATTTTGAGAGTCAGGCCAGCAAATAATTTGTGTTATCCAAAAGCCTAATAAAATTGAACCTTTTTGTATATATGTGTTATTATTCATTATTGTTTATTCATTTTGTTAATTATGTCATTTATATGCATGTGCATAACATGAGCTCTATACCCGAGCTCCGTTCCTCTAGGAGGGAGTAAAGTACCTATTGCTTTCGTGAGGTCTAATACCTCCGCAGTGGCTAGCGAAATACTCCCACTCAAATTGAACCTTTTCTGCTTGTAGCCTGTAATGAGTGAGGATTAGGGTGCCTTACTAGTCTGTGATTGACAAGGATGTAAGGAACAATTTGAGGACCTTTAGACTTTGACCTTAAAACCGCATATAGTGAACCTTAAGAATGCCTAAACCTAGGATAGAGCCCTTTCTACTCAATGATAGATATACCCTGAAATTAAGACACAAAAAGAGTGTTTATCTAATCATTTTGATTGTTTAACTTTGTGTATCATTTTCATTATCATATGTAACATTATGCATCAGCATCACTTTCATTTCATCCATGAAACTAACTATGTTGTTTGTCTAATTGTATGCATCTGCATTATTTTCATGACCATGTTTTAACACAATCATTTGCACCCATTTCATACTAGATTTCATTCAAAAAAATGTGCATTTCATTTGAGCATCATACATAAAGCATAGCATAACATTTCTAATCATAGGTATGGTATTCAAGGTTCCAGGATAGCTCCATCTAGCGAAAACCCTGCTCATCCATACAACATAAGATCCAGAGCAAGGCAAGTGGAGGAAGAAAGTTCTCATAGATTTGAAAAGCTAGAAAAAGTACAAGAGAAGATTGAAAATGAACTAAGCAAGATTCTAGAGGCTCTTAATAACATGAATAAAGGAAAAGCAGTTGAAGGAAATACAAGTCAGCAAGATGTGGCTGACCCTTTGTACCCTCCAGGTTTTGGCCCACCTCAAGCCCAGTCTACTCAAGAGGCCCCGCCACAATATTTCGTATATCCTGGAGTGCCATCAGCTTTCAACCCAGGGCAGTATAATAGCTATGTAAATCCTGTATTCACTGAAAAAATAGTAGAACCAATTCCTGATCTAGATGATTTAAAAGAGAAAGAGAAAGAAAAAATGAGAGTGGAAGTTCAGAAAAGCTCCAAAATTAGCATGTTAGAGCAGAGGCTACGGGCTGTGGAAGGATTTAACTTTTATGGGTCAGTTGATGCTGCAGGGCTCTGCCTAGTTCCTGATGTGGTTATTCCTCATAAATTTAAAGTACCGAAATTTAAAAAATATGACGGTACAAAGTGCCCCAAAACCCACATTACCATGTATTACAGGAAGATGGCAGCTCACGCACATGATGAAAAACTCTTGATGCATGTCTTCTAGGATAGCCTTGCTGGTTCTGCTGCCAGGTGGTATGTTCAATTGGATAGGACCCACATTCGTTCCTGGAGCGATATGGCATATGACTTCATCAGTCAATATCGACATGTTATCGATTTGGCCCCTGATCGTTTGTCTTTACAAAATCTGAAGAAAAAGACAAACGAGTCTTTTAAAGAATACGCCCAGAGGTGGAGAGATGTTGCTTCTCAAGTACAACCTCCTTTGACTGAGAAAGAAACTACAGTATTATTCGTCAGTACTTTGAAGTCTCCTTATTATGAAAAGATGATAGAGAATGCAACAAAGAATTTCGCTGACATGGTAATCTCTGGAGAAATTATTGAAAGTGCCATAAAAAATGGTAAGTTAAAAGGAGGAGAAACCAAGAAGACATCAGAAAAGAAAGAAGCTGAAGCTCAAGCTGTGAACTTTGATAGACAACAATTCAGGGGTTATCAACCCTATCCATCTCAAGGTTACTCTTCATACAATCCTACTGTGAATAATGCCTCATCCTACCCATACCAGCTAGCTCCACAACCACCTTATTCATCCACACACCAATCAATTTTTAGCCCCCAAGATCTTACATATAGCCTTAACATTCAAGCTCCTGCAAGAACCCAAATTCACCCTATTTACCCAGCAAGTGGTTCACGAGAACAACGAACTACTCGAGAAAAATCTTATTTGATCCAATCCCTATGACTTATACAGAGTTATATCGAGAACTCTATAATAGCCATTTGATTGCCCCCAGCAATGTGGAGCTGCTTAAACCACCCTACCCAAAGTGGTATGATCTTACAGCCCACTGCGACTACCACTATGGAATTACTGGTCATTCTACTAAAAATTACATTGCTTTAAAGCATAAGTTGCAACGATTGATCAATGATGGAATGGTAAGTTTTGATCAAGGGAAAGCAACAACACCTAATGTTAGCTTTCTGAGTGAAAGTCGAGAACAGAAAGGGTCCGGAGAGTCACAATGAATTAAGGGGCAAGATGTCAATAGAGATTCTTCACCTGATTGCATAGGAGGATAATTTTAAAGAATGGAGATAAGGCTGGTTGAAGGTTTTTTTTTGTCATTTTAGGGTTTCTTTTCGAGTGATTGTTGGATTTTTTTTTGCAATATGATTTCACTTGTTATCATCTTAATAAAGGCAAGTTAATGCATTTCATTACATTTTCTCTTTCACTTGACCATTACTCCATGCTCTGTTACCTTTCATAACTTTATACTCCCATTCTTCAATTTCAGATGATGAATATTTAGACAATGATAACAATAATTCTGAGATTTAATTCTGAGAACTCAACCATATTAATATGAAGAGATGATTTGAGCAAAAAAAGGTAAGCCATTACCAGAGGTGAAATAGATATGTCCTGAAGATATGTAGTCTTTTATACAGGATCATGAGCTTTGTTTAATAGAGGATGTTCAAGGAAAGTATTCACAATTGAGATGAAAAATGGTCATATTTCTTTTACCATTTGAAAAACCACTTATTACTACCCCTTTGAGCCTATTATGATTTCTTTTTCTAAAGAACCCCAACCAAGGATCACCCTCTACACTGGGGGGTAATTTTTGAAAAAAATCACAAAAAGTCTCAAAGATGGAAAGAGAAAGAAAAGTAAAAGAAAAAATAAATGCCACAAATGATTTGGGGTAAAATAATGAGAATCCTTTGTGTGAGGAAAAGAAAAATAGTGAAATGATGTGGGGGCAAAATGCCAAGCTGTATCAAATGATCCTTTGGTCTTGAACCTTTTTAATATATGTTTTGAGCCTATTATATCCATTTTTTTTTACCCTTCACCTTGGCCTACATTACAACCTTCAAAAGTCCATTTGGATCAAGTGTGAATACTCAACTTGAATGATCATATGTTGAGCGAAGGTATACTCATGATGAAGCAATGGAATTATGCTACATTACTCTGAAGTTAGGTGTATGGAAGATATCAACAATGGATGAAAAGTGAGCAAAAAGAAAAAAAATGATGAAAAAAAAAGAGAAGAAAAAAAGAAAAATGAAAGAAGGAAAAAATGAAAAAATGAAAAAATGAAAAAAGAAATTCAAATTGAAAATCTGAAAGGGTGATTTTGGTAGAAAAAAAAAAGATCCAGGTCAAATGGCCTACATGAATGAAAGACATCTGAAGATCCCTCAAAGACTGGGGCAAAGTTTGCTAAGCTCAAGATGCTTCAAATGGAATGAGTTTTTGGAAAAGAATCCTAGATTAATGTTGAGAATTGTTTGAATATTCATCATTTGGACATACCATCCATCCCAATGACATATATCCAATTCATTTCCTTCCCCATTTGCTTTGTACCAAAACAGATCTTCATTAATTATCTTTACCAGAATTCACCTTGCGTTCTCTTATTGTTTCACCCCTAGAATGAATTGAAAAAAATGCTTGATTGCATTGTATTTGTCAAGAATTGAAATGATAATGAATGAATGAATATGTGCTTAAAAGAGTCTTGCAATCATTTGAAAATAAATCTAAAATGATGGTGGTAACAAAATGAAAAAATGGTAGAAACCTAAAAGAGATGATTTGGAATGATATATGATGTGACCAAATGGAGAATATAATGGGGCAAATCTTGAAAAGTGATATAACCAAGTGATGAGTACAAAGATGAATTGGTTGATATGACTTACAATTTATGATTGAATGATGAGAACAATCAGTGGACAAAGTCTATTTTGGAATGGTTAATGCTGAAACACCTATGAGTAATGACCCAGTGATGGTGGATGAAACTTGTTTTGAAATTTGTTAGTGCTGAGAAATTCATTGAATGATGGTCAAGTGATGATCGATTGATGAAGCTTATTCCAAAGTATTGAGAAACTGAACAAGGAAGAATGTGAGTGGAAAAGATAATTGAGAGCTATACTGGTTCAATCTTAGAAGAGCAGTGAATTGGATCTCTGAAGAATCAAAGGGCTTGATGCCTAAGAAAAGAGCTTGAGAAATTTGAGTACCATACATTGAACATGAATTAATTGACCAACATTTGCATAGCATGCATTGAAATTCATATGCATTGCATTGCATACACTACTTTCAGGAAAAAATAGTGTATAAATTCAAGAAGCAAAGGTGTTCCAATATCCCACATGGAGAAGACAAATATGAAGATATTTTGTAAAATTGAAAAAGAAAAAGCTTGTCAGGTAAGTCCCTAATCCTTGAAATAGGATGTCTTCTGGTATCAGGGTTGATTTATAAGACCTTTGGGTATAATCTCCTGAAATTCCTTCAAACACAACTTTCAACTTCTTTGGACAGGATTGTCAAGGAGCAATTTATTTTTCAAAGTCGTGGTGCCTCTGTTTAGAGGAGCAATTTACTTTCCAAAGTCGTGGTGCCTCTGTTTAGAGGAGCAATTTACTTTTTCAAAAGTCGTGGTGCCTTTGTTTAGAGGAGCAA
Organism: Durio zibethinus; assembly: GCF_047325235.1. Lineage (NCBI taxonomy): Eukaryota > Viridiplantae > Streptophyta > Magnoliopsida > Malvales > Malvaceae > Durio > Durio zibethinus. The sequence goes on from NC_143181.1 coordinate 6,213,976, forward strand.
TTTACTTTCAAAGTCGTGGTGCCTCTGTTTAGAGGAGCAATTTACTTTCAAAGTCGTGGTGCCTCTGTTTAGAGGAGCAATTTACTTTTCAAAGTCGTGGTACCTCTGTTTAGGGGAGCAATTTACTTTTTCAAAGTCGTCGTGCCTCTGTTTAGAGGAGCAATTTACTTTTCAAAAGTCGTGGTGCCTCTGTTTAGAGGAGCAATTTACTTTTTCAAAGTCGTGGTGCCTCTGTTTAGAGGAGCAATTTACTTTTCCAAAGTCGTGGTGCCTCTGTTTAGAGGAGCAATTTATTTTCCAAAGTCAATGAGCCTCTGTTTAGAGGAGCTTTGAAAAAAAACAAAATAAAAAAAACAAAAAAATTAAAAAAAAAAAAAAACAAAAAAACAAAAAAAACAAAAAAAAACAAAAACAAAAAAATTGCCTCTGTTTAAGGGAGCCTTGTCTATGTATCTCAAAGTCGTTTAGCTGCTGCTTATAGGAGCTTTGATCAAAATTAAAAAAAATAAAAAAATAGACAAAAAAAAATCCAGTTGAGTCTTGAATGGGTGTCTACGTCTTTGCACAATTTCTGTTTCACAAAAAAGTACAAAGAGGGGCAGCTGTAGACACCCCATTTTGTCCGAGATTTTTTGTCAATTAAAGCTTAGTTGTGGGGATTTTTATTCATTTTTATTTTAAATTTTCTATTTCATATTTATCATTTTTATTTTTATTTTATGATTTATTTTCTTTTTCTTTCTTTTGATTATCTGATTAATTTAAAAAAAACAAAAGGAAAAAAAGCTGAAAGAGTGAAATTAAACTTGGTGATTGTGATGATTGTTATCTAGATGCTAATCTTTAGCCTTAGATGACTAATTGGAATTGAATTGAAACTCTATCAGCATGGGTCTATATATCAACAATGAATATACAAGCTGAAGGGGGAGAAAAAAACAGAAGCCAAACAAAAGGGGAAGCCCCCATCGACACCAAGCCTTCGAGGCTTCCCCTCTGTGGGAAACCTTCCCTTTCTTGACCCTGCCTTTGGTTCCACAAGCACCCCTGCCTTTGGTTCAACTGGAAGTCCAGCATTTGGGAGCACTGAAACTGCATTTGGTGAGTCTAATGCCCAGGAAGAAAGATGAGGAAACAAAGCAAACAACCGCAAGTACCAAAACTCAGCATTTGGAGTGCTTGCTAGGCTGTTCGCCTCACTGTCTGCTCCTCTTCTCGTACCCGTTTGAGTATGCGACAGATAGAGACACATACAACATGCAGAGGAATAGAGATGAAGGAGTCAGAGAGAGAAAAATAGAGTGACATGCAACTCACCAATGCAAGTATTCCCTCAGGTATGGGTCACTTGGGCTGGGCGCATCGGGATCCACCATAACCTGCAGCGAATGTGAACGAGGCTGATCGGCAAACCAAAAACCCTACTCAATAATATAAATAAATGAGAAGATGCAGGAAGAGAAAAACTTGATAGCAAGTAAGGAAACGTGAGGCTGCTGGTATAAAAAAAAAAAGGAAAGAATCGAAAAAAAGACTGGACAGTAGGAACAGAAAGAATGCAGCTGCAGTTTTGGTTCACCTTTATGCCGGAGACTAATCACCTCTGATAGAAGTTCATGGATTACTGAAGGAAACTAACCAAAGCAAGCGCCTTTCGAAATGATCTGGTATTTTTTTTTATAGGCCTTTTCTCATAAATGTTTAGTCAGGCCTAGATCGAAAGGTTGCCCCAGCCTGCAGTAAAAAAATCATCATTCGAAATCATATGTCAATTCCTACAGAGCAGGGGGTGTATCGAAGCATACATCCTAAGTCGGGGCATCCTGAGCCAATGCCAAAAGTTTTTTTTATGGTCGAAACACTCGACCCTCAAGCTACTAATCCGAACTGGTATCGTCCCATACATGTTGGGGAACCCTGTTTTTGAGCTGACGCTTGATAAGGACAAGTAGCTGTAAAGGTTATTACCGTACTGCCTCAATCACCTCCTTGAAAGGGTCTCATCCTCCGTCGAACCTTTGTAATTGGCTTCGACCGTAGTCTGAATCTTTGGCCGCCTCTCGTGTGTCTCCTTCAAAATGTCTAAATTGTTTTCTACTGGCCAGCATCCAACGCTTAAGAGGTCTTCTTCGAGATGTAATTAACTGCTAAATCATGTCTCCTCCTTGAGAAAGTTGGCTTGCATAACATAACGAGAGAAGCGCGTAATTGCTCTAAGTGCGAGTGTGCGCGCTACTACTACATCACACTCTTGAAATAACATTCAAGAAGTTAAGCTTCAGAGGCGTTGATTTGGATGCTCTCATTGATATGTCCACTGATGAGCTGGTCAAGCTGTTCCCTGCTCATGCCTACAGAAGGTTCCGAGGGGTCTCAAACGAAATCCCATGGCTTTGATTAAGAAACTCCGCAAGGCGAAACTCCGCAAGGTGAAAAGGGAGGTCCTCACCTAGTAAGAAGCCACAGCCTATTTTTTATTTTATGTGCTTGTTCATTTTTTTTTTAGAATCTTTTTTTGCATGAATAAATAAAAAGGGAATAAAAAAACAAAATAAAATTTTCAAAAAAAAAAGTTTTTTTGAGGAAAAGTTGAAAGTATCAATTTTCCTCGAAATTAAAGTTTTCAAAAAATGTTTTTGGGGAAAAGTTGAAAGTATCAATTTTCCTTAAAAATAAATTTTCAAAAAAAAGTTTTTGAGGAAAAGTTGAAAGTATCAATTTTCCTCGAGATTAAAATTTCTAAAGAATATTTTGGGGAAAAGTTAAAAGTATCAATTTTTCATGCACAAAAAATAATCATTCTTTTCTTTCTTTTTATTTTTTAATTTTAAATAATCCGACGATAGAGCCTCTGCAAGTGAAACAGTAGTTTTTCTTGCATACTCTTGAGGTGAGAGAATTTTTTCAATTTTTTGCTAAAAGTATTAGAGTAAATTGAGAATAATTTCCAATAATTAATTACTTGATAAAATTTTAAGGCTCATTGGATAACACAAATTTTAGCTGGTAACATCTTTTGATGGGCGTTGTGAGGGTGCTATAACCTTCCTCACACGTAACCGAACTCTCGAACCCTGTTCTGGTTAGCTGACCTGAACCTATTCTTTTAGGGACCCTTAAGCTTAGGTGTTCCATGAAAGGCTAGATTTCTTAGGTGGCGAATCGCACCTAGATAAAAATGGTTGGTGGCGACTCCCTAAAGTCAATGTCTAGCGATAGATCCCCGGATCTAGACGTTATGACAACTGAGATACAGCTTTTATGAGTATTAGGCATTGGAGATACTCTAACTGTCTGTATTCACCGTTATTGTTTCAAAAGTTTTTAAAGGTTCCAACCAATCTTGAAATAAATTTGATTAAACCATATTCATTGTAACATTGGGATTTGAGTTTAATCCAACAAGTTTCCATGCTAAGAACTCTTAGAATCTTAAAGGCCATTTTGAAAGATTAATGTCATCAATTGTAAAAATTGAAAACTTTGATGTAGAAGGAGGAACATGCATTTGTGTTTGAGAAGGTTGTTATTCAGTATCTATTGTATCAGAGTTGTGCACTTTTAGGTTATCTTCTAAAACTGCTACTATTGATTTTGTCATGAAGATTAAGGAAGTATATCATCTAAATCATTTGAATGAAATGACTCATTTGAATCTTTATCACTTTTCATCTAAGATTCTAAATTATATCTATTATGAAAGATATCTTCGATGGAAAATTAAAGAAGATTCTTTTATGCTATTTGTTAGAGCATTTCAAGTCTAGTATTTTGGAATGAGTGATATTATAAGCTATGTTGGAGGTTTTGGTTTTGGTTTGGGGTTTGAAAGGGTAGCAACAGAGCTTGAGCTTGAGCTTGGTTTTAGTTTTGGTTTTAAAGAAATGGTTATTCTGTAATTCTTCTAGTTTTTAGTCAACTGACTATTTTTCTCTAAATCTGTGAATCTATTTTTTAATTGTGCCAAAGGGAGGTTGGTCTAAATATGGGGTTTAGAATGGTTATTTTGACATTAGGGTAAAGAATTACCTTGGTTGTGTGGAAGGAGGTTTATATTGAAAAAGGGTTTAGCAAGTAAGGTCGAAGGTGGGTTGTATGGTTGGTAAGGAGAAAGAGTATAGGCTTGGTAAATAGTGTTATGCATTCCAGTGTTGATGCAAGTGAAGATACTGTAATTGGAGGCTGCTTGTTATTGCTATTGTTTATAACGGCTTGATTTTGGAAGTTTGTAAGTTGGTTATTATGACTTTTCATTTTTTTTTTCTCTATCTGTGAAAGCATAAGTAAAACCAATGTTGGTTTCCACCATGTATCAATGTTTTTGATCTAAAGTTATTATCCTTGTTTAAATGTCATGAATAATATTCTAAAGATTAGTGAGACTCTAATCAAAGTGGTGACTGACTTGTTCTAGCTTGTTCTTTATACTGTATAGATATGCATTTTATTGAATAAAGTTCTCTGTTTGCCAGTTTAAAACTACTTCTACTTACCAATGCTTTTCTAGTTTTTGCATTGGTCTTTATCAGTAAGGTTTAGGATTTTTGGGATGTGTTTGTATTGGTTTATGTCAAATTCTTGAAAGGCTGGTTTGAGTCTAGGTTTTTTTAAGCTTAGATTTTGCAAGGTTTGAGAAGTGATTTTATTCTTTTTTTTTTTTTTAAGATAAATGACATAATGGTCAAACTTTCCTAGGGGTTTATCAAGGAGATCAACTTTAGGGTCTCTTTTTTCATATCTTTCTTTTAGCTTTAGTTGTGAAGACCTTTTCTTTGGCTTTTTAAGAGGTTCATCATCATCAAAGAAGCTTTTGTATCTGCCTTTCTGACATCATTTGCACTTACAATCAATGTCATAATAGCAATGTTCTTATGGAGATCTGTATGCATATACAGGTTTTTTTATCATACTTGAAATATGTAATCGAAACATTTGGTTCAGCTTGATATCTTTGTATCATGAATTGTTTAGGAAAGATAGTTGAGGGAGGAATCTCTTTTCCTTTACTATGATCAAACTCAATTGTCATAGTGCCATCTAGATTTGTCTTGTAGGTAGGATCAAAGTGTTGAATTGGTTTAACTTTCTTCCAAATCTTTTGATAACTTGTCATCCACAGCCTAGGAAGTAGAGTGACAAGATCTTAATTAGAGATTTGCTTTAAAATGTAAACATATCTAGAAATTTTATTTGTAGCTTCTAACTTTAAAAATATAGCATCACCAGAGTTAGGTAGAAGCAAGTTTATGGCATGATCTTGAATTATGTATACCATATGGTAGTGAAGGATTACCTGGAATCCTTTTATCTCAGTTCCTACAATCTGCACTTGAACTTTTAAAGCATCTAGTAGTGTCATATTATAAAGAGACAAGTTATAGTTTGGGAAGACTATGAGAAGATAGTTCTTGCATTGAATGTTATCTTGACTTTGCTAAGTACTACATGTGGATAGTCTTTAAATCTTGTATCTAACAAGGCCATCTTGGTATAAATAAGAACACCATTTGGTTTAGCCATTATTGTGGAAATTCTTCTGAAATCTAAAGAGTAACAAAGTGCTCTTGAATTCCTGCTGAGAGAATGCATTGATCAAACTTTATGGCTTAAACATACTTTTTTGAGAGATTGATATTTTGGTTGTACAAGTGTTTTTATGGATTTGATAAGAAAAATAAAAGTTTTGGAAAAGGTGGTACAAAGACTTATAAAATGAAGATATGTTTTTGGACTTTTTTGTTTTCTAGAACATAATTAACTTTATAAAGAAAATCGAATTTAAAAGAAAAAGACTTTTTAATTATAAGGGAAGAAGGAAAAGGTAAACTAAATGAAGATCTAGAAGTAAAAGTTTGCAAACTACTATCTTTTGATATATCCATGAGGAAAAAAAAAACTTTTTTGGCTTTTCTTATCCAACTTAGTGATAGAAATAGATCAAAATAGGAATCCTATATAAAGTTGAGCTCTGATACCAAGTAAAAAGGAGGGATCAATTGCCACTTTTGGTTTCCGTATCGGTCCTATCAGTGGGGTTTGAGATTTTTGAGATGTATTTGTATTGGTTTCTATCAAATTCTTGAAAATGAGAAAAATCTGAGTCATAAGACTGTCCTTGTTGCATCATGCACACCTAAGGTAAAGGCTAGTTTGAGTTTGGATTTTTTGGAGCTTGGATTTTATAAGTTTTGGAAAGTGATTCTAGTTTTTTATTTTTTAGGATAGATGACATAATAGTCAAACTTTTTTGAGAGTTCACTGATGAGATTAACTTCAAGGTCTCCTTTATCATATATTTTTTTTCATGATGAACCACAATATCCTCAAATAGAATTGTCCAAAGCTCTAAAATGATATTCTATGAGAAAATTACCTTTCGATATATAATTACTAGCTCAAGATTGATAAGTCATTTATAGTGATTGTATCATACAATGATAATACCATAGCATATTAATTTATGTTATTACAAATCATGATACAAAATTAAAAATTATCTTTTTAGATTAAGATTGAGATGAAAAAAATCAAAAGAAAAATAATTTAAAATCTCATAATTTTATATTTCATAAAAGAAGATTATTTTTAATAAAAGAAGTGGAGATTGAAGGTACTTTTTTAATAAAAAATTATAATTTATATAAACATAAAAAATTAAATAAATAAAAATTGATATGATTAAGAAGTCTAAATTAAATTTATTATTTATGATATTATTTATGTATTTTTTAAGTTACTGACAACTTTTGTAGCAAAACAACAATTATTGATTTCTCAAATAAATTTGTAGAAATTAACAGTAATTTTAGCAAATGAAATTTTGGTTGTCAGTTAATTGCTCAATTAGGATTAGTGATGGCATCGGGTCGGGTTCGGGGCGGGTTTTGCTCGCCCCGAACCCGACTCGACTTTATACTTTAGCATACCCGAACCCGATCCGATTTTTTAAATACCCGAACCCGACCTGATACTATGTAAACTATACCCGACCCGACTCGATCGAAATTAATAAAATATTATTTTTTAAAATATAAAATATTATTTTTTAAATATAAATATTTAAAAATATCATTATATAAATATATATATAAATAAATAAATAATTAATTAATTAAAAAATAATTTTTTATATAATATCGGGTCGGATCGAGTCGAATTTTAGGCATATCCGAATTCGATCCGACCCCAATTATTTTTTAACTATATCCAATTCAATCCAATCCGATTCAAAAATTAAAATTAAAAAAAAAACTCAATCTCATAAGATCGAGTCGGACCAAAACCCGTCGGAAACAGGGTATTTTGCCGTCCCGAATTAGGATGTGCCTAGTATATATTGCCCCTGCAGAATCAAGCAGACAAAATTGTCTGCACACTTTAAGCTAAAAATAGAAAATAGAAAAAAAAAAAAAAAAAGACTAAAATAACGAAGACTTGGAGTCAACCGCGTTTCGTCTCCAAGTCGAGTTGACAGCCGTCTCCACCGACAAGACTTAAATTTGTAAACAAGTCATTTATAGCGATGGGAAAGAAAGTTTAGAGGAATTACTAATATGTTATCTTTTTCGGCACGTTCGTCTGGACCCAGTAAAATAAGATTTGTATCATATATATGTATTGAAATTGAAAGAATTTAATTAATTTAATTTGATTTATTTGATTTTGATTATAAAATGAGTAATTTTATTTTTTTATAAAATATTATTAAAATTATTAAAATTTTTAATAATTTAATTTAAATGAACGTTTGAATTTAAATTTTATTAAATTAAATTTATAATTAAATAGTTGTTATTAATAAAAAAATTATAATAAAAATTCGGTTATTTAATTTAATCGATTTGATTTTTATCATATTTTTTATTAAAATTAATTTTTTAAAAATTAATTTATTTTTTAAAATTTTAAATATAATAAAATTTTTTTAATCAATTTAATTATTTATTAAATAAAAATTAATAAATTCAATTATTAATTTTTTCAAATCAAATCAATTAAATCGACTAATTACTTACCACTAATTCCGTTTGAGTTACGCTAATAACTTGATCGGTGATTCCGAATTAAAATGGCTTTGAATCTTCAAACAAGCTTTCCTATAAATTTGTAACCAATATTTGGATGTTCTCCAGCGTTTTACCTAGATATAACCCAGAGAAAAAAAAATAAAAAAGAAAGAAAGAAAAGGGGTGATGGGCTTGCGTTGTATGTTTAAGGAGCTTGCTCTGTTTGCAGTGAAGTTAACAATTATAGCAACCTCAGTAGCAGCTCAAGCAAAACCCGGTTGCCAAAGCAACTGCGGAAATATCAGCATCCCATACCCTTTCGGAACAGACAGTCCTGGTTGTAATATCAGTGATGACTTTTATATCCGTTGTGACAACACTGTCATCCCCCCAAAAGCATACTTAACAACAAGCAATATTGAAGTTCTCAACATCTCTGTGGATGGTTATTTGCGCATCCTTGGTGCGGTAGGTTATGCCTGTTACAATTCATCAGGACGCAGTTCAGATTTCGGTATGTGGATGACGCTTTCGAAATTCCCCATATCTCATTCCAGAAATAAGTTTACAGCCATTGGTTGTGACACCTATGCTTTCATACGAGGTTCCCTCGGACATAAATATTCAACAGGATGTGTAATATTCTGTAATGATCCTGCCGATGTGATAAATGGATCTTGCTCTGGCATTGGCTGCTGCCAGACTGCTATCCCAAAAGGAGTGAGGAGTTACAATTTAAGTTTTCTTAGTGGTGACTTCCATTCCGATGTATTGAGTTTCAATCCATGTAGCTATGGATTTGTTGTGGAGGATGGAGCCTATAACTTCTCTGTTTCAGATCTTAACGATACTAATTTCAGATACAGGGAAGTCCCATTTATTCTTGATTGGGCAATCGGGAATCAAAGTTGCAAAGAAGCTGAAACGGATCCAGAAAATTATGCTTGTAAGGATAATAGCTACTGTAATGATGCAGCAAATGGCCCTGGATATTTGTGCAAGTGTCTTGATGGTTTCCAGGGTAACCCTTACCTCTCCCATGGTTGCCAAGGTAAAGATATCAAGTTCTCCATTGTGGAGAATTTTTCTTATTTCTATGGTCTCTTATGCGTATGCAATTACACTTTTTTGTCCAATATAACTTTTTTTAAATGTATGAAATTTTCCAGATATTAATGAATGTGACACACTGAAGCCTTGCAATGGAACATGTCACAATGTACTTGGAAGTTATAATTGTTCATGTCCTGAGGGGTTTGAGGGTGATGGCCGGAAAAATGGAACAGGCTGCAGGCCTAAAGTCAGTCCGCACCGTCGGAGTTTTCCGATCCCTGTTGTTGCACTAGGTTGGTTCATATAAACACTATTATATATTGTTAATATCTTTTTATTTGGTAAATACTCATTAGAGTATACCGTGCAACAATATTAAGATCAAATGATATGAAACCCAATCAAAGTTTAAACTAAATTAGTTGAACTGACCATTTTTCATATCCTATAGATTAGATCTATCTCATAAAGGAAAAAAAAGCTAAAATACTAATAAAAAACTCGTATGCTTTTATAAACTTCGGAGATAGGTCTTTTTGTTTTTTAAATTGTAATCAACTGGTATGTTTAAAGAATATTTTTATTTAATTAATTTCTTAGATTAAAGCCTGTTAAAGTTTGTTCTTTTTACCAGCATTTATGTGGATATTATCTTTTTCATACTAAAATTCTCATAACAATATGAAAATTAATATTGACTTTGGCACATACATGATATGCCATATTAGCGTCCAAAGTCTTTGTTTTGTCGTTTATAATTTCATTTAAACAGATGTGATAGAGATAATACTAATATAAATGTTCACACAACAATAGATACGAATTTTAATTTATTTTTTCACTGTGAAATTTCATTAGATTATATATTTTTTAAAAATTATAATTATAATCAAATATTAGATTCATATAAATAATAATTAAATAATTAAATAATAAATTAAAATATAATTAAATAATTTTAATATAAATTTAAACTAATCATGCACACAATAAAACTTAAGATCACAATATTTTTTAATTTTTTTTCTACCATAAAACCGAACATGAATTTTAGTAGTTTACATTCTGATGGTTCTTTTTTTTTTTTTTTTCGTTTTTGCTAAAGTTTGTTGGAAAATTTTGGTTTTAGTTGGAGAGTGGCTTTAAAAGTTCATTTTCCGTTTTCCCTTCTTTTGCCTTCTCACATATGCAAATGAGCATGCACCATGAAAAATGGGTTTTCAAACCATTTAGATTAAAAAAGTAATATTTCTTTTTATTAAGATTTTTTTTCACTTTGCTTTCTGTATATGTTATGTCTTTGGTTAAGTTTTTGTTAGATGTAAATGGGTAGTTTTCAATCAAGTGAATTTCCTACAAATTACTATAATTTAAATTTAAGAAAAAACTTTAAAAAATCATTATTTTTTTAAATAAATATTATTCCCTAAAAGAGTTTAGATAATTATTAAATAAATAATAAATAAGTACTTTTTACAAATATTAACCATTAGGTTGATGCTAGAAACTACATGATAAAGTAATCTTTCATAAACATTGTCTTTGGGGTTATCTTTTCCCGTATGAATCTTTTATATATACATTTCTTTTATATTTTCAATGTTGAGATTGAAAATGATGACTCATGAATTAATCAGATTTTCTCTTTTGATAATAAATAATTAATTAGATTGATCAAACTGATTTTTTAACCATTATAAAGTTATATGTGTGTTAAAGAAATTTTGTTTGTTAAAGAAAATGTTTGAATCTACCATAACTAAATAATTGCCACGTACGAACTTAAGCTTAAAGTAGTTCATATAATTATTTTAAAAAGTGATATTTAGTAAATATTGGATTCAATCCTTGCATCTATAATTTTTTTTTATCTCCTTTGTAAAAAAAATATTATATATATTTTTATAAATAAATGGTAAACTTTTTTAAAAATTAGAATTTAATAATCCACGTCTATTGGTTGAATAACAAGGAGTTCGATTTTTCTTAAGTAAGGTTTTAATTTCAAATTTTGTGAATGGAGAAAACAAGTTTGAGAGAGCTTATTCTTTTTATGGGGTTTGATCTGGTTCAATTCTGGATTAATTGGGATTCAAAGTGGTTTCTAGAGAGATCCTAGACCCAAAAAAAAAATAATTAATATGTTGTTTATTTAGAACAAACCCAAAATATTAGTACTAAACATATTTAATCAACGTGCTAATTACGTGCTAGTTTCGTTACAGGTATTGGCATTGGCTTATTTGCCCTCCTCTTGGGCATTACACTGACGTTTTTGATGCTCAGACAAAGACAGATTGCTAAACTAAGAGAAAAATACTTTCGGCAAAACGGTGGCAATTTGTTGCAAGAACACCTTTCCCAACGTGAAGGGTGCGGTGAAAAGGTTAAAGTATTTGCAGCTGAAGAACTCGAGAAGGCGACCAACAGTTACCATGAAAGTACATTCTTGGGACAAGGAGGACAGGGCACGGTTTACAAAGGAACATTACCGGATGGTCGAGTGGTTGCCATAAAAAAATCAAGAATAGGAGATCATAGCCAAGTTGAACCATTCATTAATGAAATAACTGTGCTCTACCAAATCAACCACAGGAATGTTGTCAAACTCCTAGGATGTTGTTTGGAGACACCGGTTCCTTTATTGGTTTATGAATATGTGACTAAGGGATCCCTTTTTGACCATATGCACAATGTTGCTGCTCCGTTTCTGCCATGGGAAGCTCGTTTGAAAATAGCCACAGAAACGGCAGAAGCCCTTTCTTATTTGCATTCTGCTGCTTCTATTCCAATAATTCATCGAGACATCAAGTTGGCAAACATACTCTTAGATGACAATTACACGGCAAAGGTTTCTGATTTCGGAGCTTCGAGATTGATCCCATCCGACCACGCACAGGTAATTACAATTGTGCAAGGAACTTTTGGTTATTTGGATCCTGAATACATGCATACAGGTCAATTGACAGAAAAGAGTGATGTCTATAGCTTTGGGGTTTTACTCATAGAGTTACTAACAGGACAAAAGGCGGTTTGTTTTAAAAGATCAGAAGAAAAGAAACTTTTGGCTGTGTACTTTGTTTCTTTGATGAAAGAGGAGCGGCTGCTAGAAATCCTCGATCCAAGGGTGCTGAATGATGGTAACATTGAGCATCTTAAAGAGGTAGCAGCCTTAGCTTGGAGATGTGTGAGAGTGAAGGGAGAGGAAAGGCCGACTATGAAGGAAGTTGCCCATGAATTAGCAGGAATGCAAGCAATGGAGAGACACCCTTGGGGTAAAAGCAATTTACATGCAGAAGAAACTGAATACTTGCTTGGTGAATTACGCAGCACTTACACTGATGGTGCAACTAACAGCTCAATGGGATATGACAGCATAAATAATCAAGTCCCATTTGAACTTGAAGGTGCACGTTGACAGTATAAAATGTCCTGTTCTAGAATGTTTCTTGGTTCCATTTCGTATGCCATCTTTCTAGTTTTAAGCTGTTTGTTTCTTGTTTTCTTTTACCTGGTTGAGAGTAATCGTATCATTAAATGGCCTATTGTGAATGTAATGTAATAATCAGCTATGTATGAAAGCAGTTACTCCCATGTAATTTCTATGTTCATTCGTCATTTCCCTGAAAATTTATGGTATTGTCATCTGAGGTCTGAACTCTCGATTTCGTTAAACATGTTGCTATAGGATATGTCCTTTAGATTCATCTTAAATGTAATAGAAATCATCATACTTATGGTCAAACAGGATTGATTCGGGAAATGTTCAAGTCAGGGATAAAGCAATTGTTATCAGAGGAGTAAGTAGGAATTGACTGCAGAAGTACTCCTGAGTCCTAACCTGTCAAAGACTTCTGATAGGAAAAAACTATAATTTGATACTAATCACGAATCTGTTGAAAAAAGTAGCCGCAATGGTAGGAATTAAAGTCTGACTCGAGCCAGGCATGAACATGTGTACTATTAGCTGTAACAGGTTATTTATCCTCACAAACAAGAGCTATGCATCATATAAGAGGGCTCAGATATCAAATCTAAATGTATTCAATTTGTTATACTGCAAGCCATATCTTGATCAATGATGAAGAGCTAGTTAATATTCTTCACAGTAAATTCTGTATCAGCAGACCAAGTTGAAAAAATCTACATGAGTATATGATCCTGTCCATGAGCACAACAGAAATTTAAATTACAGAAGACTAGTTTACAAAACTCTGTGTGCTCTCTTCTGATCGTGCAGTCTCAAGGTAGATAGACTACAGTTAGCAGCAAGTAGAACTAGAGCTCTTCAATGACTAGACTTTTCCATCCGATGAAGGGAGACTTCTCTCTGTTTTAACTGCTTTCGATGTTGATGTTGTTCCAGAGTTGGTACCTTTAGAGGGAGACGAGGAAGGAGCTGGGAGCCTCTTGGGAAGCATCTGTTCCCAATATTCCTTAGGCAATCTTGATGCTTCTGAGAGAACAATGAAAGCAAGAAGAGTGAAGAGCAAGCAGTTGCACCTCCAAGAAACTAACATGTTTGATTGTTGATGATCAGGAGATGCCTGTAGCCTCTCCTTAACTTTCAAAGATAGCTTTAGAAGGTTTGTGGGAGCAGACATGTTGAGTAATGTATGGAGACTGCCAACTTGTCTGTTTGAGGAAAGATGTGTCAATGGCAGACAATGGGGAATTTGATAATAGTAAACTGTTAAGCATCTCGTGTTGTTGTTCTCATTGTCTAATAGGAAGTAGAACATGAGAGTGTGAATGAGGAATTTGAAGGATTTAAATATTCATTTGGGACCAGACATTAGCTGGGTATAATTTATTTATGTTTGATCTTCCAGGTCTGGTAACAAATCTTTGTTGTCAGAGCTGCTCTAGTGCTATAATCAGTAAAGCCACCTTGACAATATAATACAACAAAGCAGGAACAATTAACCAACTAGGTATATGCTAATTTAGTTCCATACAAAAAAAGCTCACATGGTATACCATGATGCTTCATGTTGCAGGCAAAATGTATATTAGTAGCATGAAACACACATCATAGGTTTAGTACCATCATAAAAACTTAGTAAACAGAAAAGATTTTCTAGTAATTTCTTCTATCCATAACTAGATTGAACTATAGAAATATGTAATATTCCAACCATTGGGTAGGGGTTGGATGGAGAGATAGATTAATATATAGCCTTTGGTTCTCTCCTCAATTTTTTCAAGTTCTCAAAAAGAGACTAAAAACTTATGGAGTGAAAAAGAAGAAAATGATGAAAACTTTATTGTAATGATTTGTGTTTTACAATGAGGCTTAAAGTCTATTTATATAGAGGTAAAATGTTACAAAATAGAAAATACAATAAATAGAAATAATGACTAGATTAATTCCTATAATCACCTAATCAATATCTAATGTTCTTTAAATCAATATCTAATATTCTCTAAATCAATATCAAATCAATCTAGAATATTACTAGAATATTACTAGAATAATATCATCTACTTAGAATATTACCAGAATTACTAGAATATCATTGACCCCACAGCAAACTCAAGATGGTAATCTAGAGGCCAACTTGAGTTTGAAAACTTAGACAAAAAATTGACCAGGTGGGTTTAATTTGGTGAAGATATCTGCTTTTTAATCAGCACTGATAACAAGAACAAGTCAAAGAGTTTGAGTAAGCAGATGATGACAAACGAAGTGACAATCAATTTTAATATGTTTAGTATGCTCATGAAAATCATCATTGTGAGCTATCTGAATAGCACTTTAATTATCACAAAATATAGGAGTACTAGAGTGATGAGAAACACCCATATCTTGAAGTAGCCATCGAAACCATAGAAGTTCTGATGTGAAATCTACAAGAGCTCAATACTTAGCTTTAATGCTAAAGCGGGATACCACAGTTTGTTTTTTTATTTTGCCAAAAAATAAGAGAAAAACCAAAAAAGAAACAGTATCATGTGGTAGACCGATAATCAATAAGATCTCTTACCTAATCAACATCACAATAACAATGCAAGTCCAAAAAGTAACTAAAGGAAAAATGCAAACCACGGAACATAGTACCCTTGACATATTGTAGGATCCAAAGGACAACGGTAAAATGAGTAGATCGAGGAGCAAACAAAAATTGACTAACCAGATAAACAATTTAGGCAATATTTGGATGAGTAACTATAAAGTATATGAGACTATCCACCAGAGTTTGATACAAAAAAGGGTTTAGAAGTGGTGTACCACCAAAAAGAGAAAACTTCAAATTTTGTTCAAGTGGTAATGATGTAATCTTGCTATTAGTTAAACCTGTTTAAGCAATAAGATCAAAAGCATATTTTGTTTGAGATAAATATAAGTCAGTAGAATCATTAGTAACTTCAAGGCCCAAAAACTAATTCAAAAGATCAAAATCTTTCATCTCAAACTTAAAATGAAAAAAAGTCTTCAGATCTTAAATACCATTTACATCATTACCCATAATTATCATGTCATCCACATAAAATAAGAGAAAAGTAATATCATTTTCAATCGTTCGAGTAAAAAAAGTAGAATCATGGTTACTAAATGTAAAATCAAGTTGTGCAATAGTGATACTAAACTTCAAAAACCAAGCTCTAGGGGCTTGCTTAAGACTATATAAAGCATGTCGAAGATGACAAACCATGTTGAAAGGTATAGATGAGCCAAAAAGTGGCTTTATATACTTTCTTAGTAAGATCACCATTCAAGAAGGCATTTTTAATGTCCATTTGAAAGGTTGGCCACTTTTTAGCTACAGTAATAGCTAATAGTGAACGAATAGATGTAAGACATGCAACTAGGGCAAAAGTCTCTTCATAGTCAATGGCATATTCTTGTGTAAATCTTCAAGTAAGAAGATGAGTTTTGTAACATTTCAAATCGAGTTTTGATCTTGTAGACTCATTTTCAATCAATCACTAACTTATCAAAATGTCATTTAACAATATCCCAAGTATGAGTTTTCTTAAGAGCCTGAAGCTCTTCTACCATTACTTGCTGTCACATAGAATTAGAGACAAGTTCATGAGAATTGTGAGGTTTATGTAATGTGGCTAAAGCATAATAACAGTGAAAATCATGAAGTTGAATGCTAGGTTCCCTTACTTGAGTGGAACGATGAAGTAGAGGCAGTATGTATGGTGAAGGGATAATGGTATCAATAAGAGCCTCAGTTAGATCAGAGATAGTACGAGTGGAAAAAGATGGATCATTGTTTGAGTTAGAAATACCTATAATAGTCTCTTCATTTAAAGAAAAATCAAACAAATGAATATGTAAAAATACATGGAGAAAAACATGGTGAATGTAATGAGGACATACTAGTGAACTTTTTATGTTCTCAAAAACTACATGTCTTGAGATACAAAGACATTTAGACATTAAATCACAACACTTTTATCCCTTGTGTTCTATACCATAACCTAAAAAAATAATATAATCTAACTTTAGGTTTAAGTTTAGTCTTTTCATGAGTATGAAGTAGAACAAAGCAAGCATATCTAAAAACTTTGAGAGAATGGTAATCAGTACCTTATTATATAGACGCTCATAAAGAGATTGTGTGCCTAATACTTATGTAGGAACACGATTAATAGTGTAAATAGCAGTAAGAACAGCTTCACCCTAAAAATGTTTAAGAAAAAAAGAAGAAATGAGAAGGGCATGAACTGTGTCAAGAATATGACAATGTTTTCTTTTAGCTCGACCATTTTGTTATGAAATATATGGGAAAGACCTATTAGGAAAAGTCATATCATCCTTTATCAAGTTATGAAACTTAATTTCTATATATTTAGCAGTATTGTCAGACCTGAAGATTTTTATTTTTTAAAAAAATTGAGTTTGTATCATGTTATTGAATTCATGAAATTTTGATAAAAGTTTAGTTCTTTGTTTGAATAAAATATATGCAAGTATAACAAGAGAAATCATCAATAAATATAACAAAGTAACGTAAACCTTCTAAGGTTGATATGGACGCTGAACTCTAAATATCAGAATGGATTAAATCAAAATGAACAGAGGAGATACAATCACTTTTATTAAAGGTAAAGCATTTTGCTTTCCAAGTTGACAAGACAAACAAGAAAAAATATTATGAGAAACATTACCTAAAACACTAGTGGAAGCAAAAAAACTTAATTTGAGAAATACATACATGTCCTAGCCTAGAATGCCATAAATATGAAGAAACTAAAGAGTTAATTGTTTGAGATGTAGCAGTAGTAATCAAATGTTAGGGAATTTTCAAAGTTTCAAGCTCAAACAATGTTCCAACCTTACGCCCTATCCCAACTTTCTAACCTATTTAAGGATCTTGCACAATACAGCCATATCATTGTGAAAAGTGCAAATTACGATCAAAGTCACAAAGTTGGCCAACAAAAAGTAAATTTAAGGTAAGATTAAGAATAAGGTAAGTGTCTGATATACATAGTTTTTAGGTTTCAATATTACTAATATGGCTTAAGATAGATCTATTTGTTGTTTTAATGATTAGATCATTAGGTACAAGTATCTTGCTTTTGAATAAAAAAAGATCAGTAGTCATATGATTTTTATAGGTAGTATCAAACAACCAAACATTATTTGATGTAGTAGTAGACATGGCAGGAATATGAGATCAAGCTAATACTTGATTCAGCAAAGTTTGAAGATCAGTGGTGGAGATTGTAATAGTTTTAAAAAAGAACTCAAAAGTATTTGGTTCAGTGGTTGTTGCTGTATAGTCTTGTCAATGCAAGGATCATGAATTAGACTATCTTTACGATGATATTTAGCTCTACATTTCTGAATGGAATGATTAATCCTCCCACATTGTGAAGAAAACTTGTGAAAAGTAGAGTTAGCATTTTTATGAGGAGCAATAGCAATAATAATATTAACATTATGAGTTTGAATCATACCAAATCGAGTTTCCTCAGATATCAATTTCATAAGGGCATTATCCATAGTTGGTAAGGGATGTCGGTGAAAAAGTAAAGATTTAGTATTCTCAAATTCATCTCGAAGTACCATTAGAAATTGAATAAGACGTATTTGATTTCAATAAGTAATAAAATTACTAGCATCACTTTCATTCTTGAATTTTGGTTCAAAATTTTATGCATATCCTATAAATGTTGTATTTTAGAATGAAAATCATCAATAAACTAACCTGATTCTTGACGAAGGTGAGATAAGGTGGTCAAAATATGTTATTAATGAGTAAAGGTAATAGAGTTGTACTGTGTGCCTAAAAAATCTTAAACATCTTTAACAAGTTCAAATCGCCCAAAATGTACATTGATAGAAGGAATAATGGTGTTAGTGAACCATGTCAAAATTCGATTATTCTTACTTTCCCATTTCTCTAACTAATCTGAAAAATTTATCATCCGATTCTTTTTCTTTTCTTTTTAGTGCTTTGCGTTCTCCGACAACAAGCCATAATTTTATTTCCTTTAGATAATTACGCATAGCCATAACTTATCTATTGTAGTTATTTTTATCAAGGATAATTGGAATTGGTTGTACATTTTCTCGTTGAATACCTACCATTAAGCTTTTGAAAAAAAAATAGAGATGTGGGAAGTTATGATTATTGATATAAAAGATGAATCTTGAATATGGGAAGAGAAACCCAAGAAAAATTGAAGTGTGGAAGCAAAAATGAAGTTAGAAATGAAAATCAACCAAGGATAAGAATAAGTAAATATTGGTTATTCCAAGAGGATTCACCTTCGAAATAAACTATGAAATCACCTAATACCATAAAAAAGAAAAAAAAATGATGAAAACTTTATTGTAATGACTTGTGTTTTACAATGAGGCTTAAAGCCTATTTATGCAGAGATAAAATGTTACAAAATAAAAAATACAATGAATAGAAATAATGACTAAATCAAGTCCCATAATCACCTAATCAATATTTAATATTCTCTAAATCAATATCAAATCAATCTAAAATATTACTAGAATATTATTAGAATAATATCATCAATCTAAAATATTACCAAAATATTACTATAATATTATTGACATGGAGCACCATAAAAAACCAAGGAATCATGAATGTATAGATATCAATGGCATATATCACTTATGACACTAATACGGTATGATTTGCTAAACTTTAGGATTGAAAAAGAATTTACCAATAAAGTCCTTTTTGCCAATACATGCTCGAGAATAAGTTTTGATAATTTTAAACATGATATAATGTTATGACATAAAAATAATATAATTTAAAATTTTAATTAAAATTACATATGGATTAAACAAAAGTAAAAAAAAAAAATTGTGTCTGATTTATTAAAATAAATTATAATATAATAATTTTTATATTTTATACATATTAAATACAAAATAAACAAACACAACTACTGAAGAAGAACCCACCTACACCCTAGCATTATTATTTCGTAACTCTTACGGAAACAGCTAACCTCAGGATTTTATGCGAGAAAAATCTGCACAATAGTAAATCTGAAAAACGCAAATAGCACAGCAAATGTACGTGGAGTTTACTTAAAAGAATTTGCCAATAAAGTCCTCTAAACCTATATATGCTCGAGAAGACCCCCCTATACCCTAGGCATTATTATTTCTTAAATTTCAATCATGCAAACATGAGGATATTGCCCTTTTTTTCATCAAGTCTTTTTATTCTTGGATAGCTAAGAGGCCAACAAGGGTAAATAACAACATTAGAAAAAGGTTTAAAAAATTAGAAAAGAAAGTCCAAAAGAAGCATCTCAGACACTTTTGTATGCTACTTTACCAACAATGAGAAAATTTTATAATAAAATGAGTATTGGTTTAAACACTGGTCATCTATAGTGTCAGTGAGATATGAATATATTTTATGACAAGGCCATTGGTTTCTAAGGCACTCAATATCTTCAAAGTTGAAACTTATACCAAATAGTTCTTTAACCGCCATCAAAGTTCCAGCCAAGTGACAATTCCTCTTCATTGTTTTTGTTTAAAGGGCAACTTGGCCTATTCACTGTCCTTAACAAAGAGGAGAATAAAAAATTGAACCTCTTTTTGCTGCCAGAAATTAGACTTGTCACGGGTCGAGACTCAAGCTCCGAACCCGTGACAAGTGGTATCAGAGCCAGCCCTAAACCGTTCGATCCACGCCGAGCGCCTCGAGGGAGGTAGGCAGGGTGGCCGGCCTCCGTGACGAGGGCGTCACGAGGTTGGGTGCGGGAGAATGTCACGGACCTAAGGGGGAGTCCTGAATCCCACATCGAACATAATAGGAAGGTCCCTGGGGTATAAAAGGGTTCACACCATCTCCGCCTTGTGAGGCGCCTTTTGTAGGACAAAACCGTGAGGCCAGGGGGGCCAGAGCGGACAATACCTCACAAGGGTGTGAACCGTGGCGAAAGGCTGATCTGGGACGCCGGAAGGGTGAATGCCCGGGTCCCGGAGCCGCGCGGGTTCGGAGCTTAAGTCTCGACCCGTGACAAGTGGTATCAGAGCGAGGGTTATTTTGAGACATCGATACAGAAGCATCCCAGGATAGAAGTAAATTCTGTTTGAGATCATGGAGGGTGATACAGGTTCCATGATAAAATTGACAGCATCAAATTATTCAATTTGGAAGCCTATGATGGAGGATCATCTATACTGCAAAGATTTGTATGAGCCAGTATTGGGTGATTCGGCTAAACCAGCAGATATGAAAGATGAAAGTTGGAAGAAGCTAGGTAGAAAGACGCTGGCTACAATCAGAAAATGGGTTGATATCAGCGTGTTTCATCATGTAGCGCAGGAGTCAGATGCTCACATTGTTTGGGAAAAATTGGCAGCATTGTATGAGAGAAAAACAGGTATGAATAAAGTTATGCTTGTTAAAAAAATTGTAACTTTACAGTACAGGGATGGACGATCTGTTACAGAGCACTTGAGTGATTTTCAAGATATATTTAATCGGATGACTACTATGGAACTTAAGATGGATGATGAAATGAAGGCATTATTTCTTTTGGGTTCATTGTCAGACAGCTGGAATACTCTAGTTGTGACTGTTCTTAATTCAGCTCCTGATTATAAGGTGACATTAGAGATGGTAAAGGACAGTATGCTTAATGAAGAAGCGAGGCGAAAAGATGTAGACCCTGGGAATCAAGCTCTGGTCACAGAGAACAGGGGTAGAAACATCGACAGAAGTCAGGACTCAAAAGGCCGTGGTAAGTCTAAACATAGATCCAAGTCTAGAGGTAAAGTGAAGTGTTTCCATTGTGGTAAGGCGGGTCATATAAAACGAAACTGTAGAATCTTAAAGCAAGAGCGAAAAGATGAGAAAGGCAAGAGTTCAGATGATGGCAATGTTGCAGCAGTGAATTCAGATAGTGATTCAGTTACTTTGATTTGTACACATGGTGATTGTAATCATGTTAGTGATCCCGACATTGAGTGGATAGTTGACACAGGAGCGGCATATCATTGTGTTCCTAAGAGAGAGTTGTTTACAACTTACAAAGTAGGAGACTTTGGTTGTACCAAGATGGGAAACAAGAGTGTGTCGCAGATTGTTGGGATTGGTGATATTGATGTACAAACTAGTACAGGCTGCATGTTGACTTTGAGGGATGTCAGACACATTCCAGATATGAGAATGAACTTGCTTGCTATTAATGTCCTTGATAAGGAGGGATATGAAAGCCGACAAAAGAATGGACAGTGGAAGCTTCTCAAAGGATCTATGGTAGTTGCAAAGGGAAAACTATGCTGCACAATGTATAAGACATGGATGCAATTGAACGGTAACCAGGTAAATACCGTTGAAAATGATGCTTCAGCAAACTTGTGGCACAGGAGGCTGGCACACATGAGTGAAAAAGGGTTACAGGTTTTGGCAAGGCACTCTCTCATTCCCTTGACCAAAGGTATGTCTCTCGATTCATGTGATTATTGTTTGTTTGGTAAGCATCATAGAGTTTCTTTTCGTAAAAGTTCTCAGAGAAAAGAAAATATATTGGAATTAATTTATTCTGACGTATGTGGTCCCATTGAGGTTGAGTCATTAGGTGGTAGCAGATATTTTGTTACTTTTATTGATGATGCTTCACGTAAGACTTGGGTGTATATGTTGAAATATAAAAGTCAGGTACTGCAGTATTTTCAAAAATTTCATGCCATGGTTGAAAGGATGACAGGGTTACCCTTAAAGTGTATTCGAACTGATAATGGTGGGGAATACACATCTAAAAGCTTTGAAGAGTATTGCTCAAAGCATGGGATCAGGCATGAGAGGACAGAACCTGGAACACCGCAGCATAATGGTATAGCTGAAAGAATGAATCGCACCATTGTGGAAAAAGTCAGATGTATGTTGAGGATGGCAAAATTACCAAAGCCATTCTGGGGTGAAGCAGTCAACACAGCTTGTTATTTACTTAACAGGTCACCATCAGTTCCTTTGGGCTTTGACATTCCAGAAAGAGTGTGGACAGGAAAAGATGCTTCATACTCTCACTTAAAAGTTTTTGGGTGTAAAGCATTCATGCATGTACCAAAAGAGCAGAGGTCAAAGCTTGATAGTAAAGCTACACAGTGTGTGTTTGTAGGATATGGTGATGAGGAATTTGGCTACAGGGTATGGGATCCAGTAAAGAGAAAGACAGTCAGAAGCAGAGATGTGGTCTTTCATGAAAAAGAAACCATAGCAGACCTTGAGAAAAATGAGAAGACTACACGAGTTACTGTTGAGTGTGATGTTTCAACACCGACAGGGATTTCACAGGAAAGAGCCACAGATGGTGAAAATGAGCCAGAAACAGAACTTGGGGATATGAATGAGCCAGCCATAGTTGGTGATGAGCCAGATGCTATTAGTTTTGAGCAGGGGGAGCAATCCTCTCTACCTGAGAGTGTTGAGCAGGGGGAGCTACCTTCAGCATCAAGTGATGTAGAGTCTCAGCTCAGGAGATCTACTAGAGAGCGCAGGCCATCTACCAGGTATCCAAGTTCAGATTTTATTTTAGTTACCAGTGAAGGGGAGCCAGAAAGCTTTCAAGATGTGCAGGCTACTCCGGATAAAGAGCACTGGTTAAAAGCAATGAAAGAAGAGATGGAGTCATTGCGAAAGAATGGTACTTATGATCTTGTTAAACTTCCAACAGGGAAGAGGCCATTAAAGAATAAATGGGTGTTCAAGTTGAAAAAGGATGGTGACAAACTAGTGAGGTACAAAGCTCGATTGGTAGTAAAAGGTTTTTCTCAGAAACCAGGCATCGATTTTGATGAGATTTTTGCTCCAGTTGTAAAAATGAGTTCTATTCGAGTGGTACTGGGATTGGCAGCTAGTTTGAATCTTGAGCTTGAGCAACTTGATGTTAAAACTGCATTTTTGCATGGTGATTTGCAGGAGGACATTTATATGAATCAGCCTGAGGGTTTTGAAGTGAAAGGGAAAGAGCACTTAGTTTGCAAATTGAAGAAAAGCTTGTATGGCTTGAAACAAGCTCCGCGACAGTGGTACAAGAAGTTTGATTCCTTTATGATGAGTCATAACTATAAAAGAACAGCAGCAGATTCTTGTGTGTATATTAAACAATTCCCTAATGGTAACTTCATTATCCTATTATTATATGTTGATGATATGTTGATTGTAGGACAAGATGCTAGTATGGTTTGCAGGTTGAAAGAACAATTGTCTAAGTCCTTTGATATGAAGGATTTAGGTCCAGCAAAGTAGATTATTGGTATGGACATTATCCGAGATAGGAGAGCTGGAAAGCTGTGGTTGTCACAGGAAAAGTATGTTGAACGAGTGCTTGGTAGATTCAACATGCAACATGCTAAATCAGTTAGCAGTTCACTTGCCAACCATTTTCATCTAAGTAAGAAATCTTGTCCAGTGTCTAAGGAAGAGCAACTAGCTATGTCTAGTATTCCTTATTCTTCTGCAGTCGGTTCTTTAATGTATCTTATGGTTTGTACAAGGCCTGACATTGCTCATGCAGTTGGTGTAGTGAGCAGATTTCTTTCTAATCCAGGGAAGGTTCACTGTGAAGCAGTAAAATGGATTTTTAGATATTTGAGGGGTACCTCAAAAATGTGTTTGACTTATGGAGTTTCACAACCAATTCTAGAAGGGTTTACTGATGCTGACATGGCAGGCGATCTTGATGGTAGGAAATCTACTTCAGGGTATTTGTTCACTTTTGCAGGAGGAGCTGTATCTTGGCAGTCTAAGTTGCAGAAGTGTGTTGCTTTGTCAACTACAGAAGCTGAGTATATTGCAGCAACTGAAGCATGTAAAGAAATGCTTTGGATGAAACGTTTTCTTTTTGAATTGGGGTTGAATCAGAAAGAGTATGTGGTATTTTGTGATAGCCAGAGTGCTTTAGATTTGAGTAAGAATACCATGTACCATGCTAGAACAAAGCACATTGATGTTAGATATCATTGGTTACGTTCAGTGATTGAAGAACAGCAGATGCTATTGAAGAAAGTCCATACTGATAAAAATGTGGCAGATATGTTGACTAAGATACTTCCCAGGGAAAAGCTTGAGCTTTGCAGTAACTTGGCCGGAATGAGTTCCCTGGCCAAGGTAAGTTCCAAATGAAATTGCTATGGTGATGAATCTCCTTCTAATGGGACTGGAGGGGGAGATTGTTAGGAAAATGGGGTCCAGTCCCATGTAAGTGGTTTTAGACCAAGTAAAGGCCATGGGCCTTGATCTTTTATTTTACACAGAGCCCTAGCTACTTAATAAAAAAGAGGTGGGGTTGTTTAAGGTGTGTGTCGACAACCAAGCAGAGAAAGAAGAAAAACCAGGAAAAGCAGAGAGAGAAAAAGGAGAAGGGAGAGTTGATTAAACGGAAGTCGATCCGTGGTCCGATTGAGTTGGAACCTTGTCAGGAGGTTTATGATTCAGAGTTATACATTCTGAACGGTGAAGATCGGGTTTGAAGCTCTCTAGGAACAAATCCAGGGTGTATTTGTTGAGTCACTTATTTGGTGAGATTTCTCCAATTGTTTCTCTAGTTGTTGATTAGCTCTAGTTTTAGCTAGAGAAGAACTTTGTATAACTATTATTTGATAGTGAAGATTTTTCTGGTGGCCCGTGGTTTTTCCCTCTACACTGGAGGGTTTTCCACGTAAATCTTAGTGTGCTTTATTTTTCCTGCGCATTTGATTATTGATTGTTGTCTATTGCTTCTGTATTGTTGTGATTATTGCTTCAGGCGCAACAAGATTATTGTTAAAGTTGGAAGAATGTTGGATGAAGGGAAAGATTTTAAACTGGTATAGGTGGACACTGAGCCTCCTCTCTCTCTCTCTCTGTGGGAGGCTGCATTTCTTCACTCGCTCATTGTGGTCTGAATCTTGTTGACCAATTTATTTCTGACAAGTTTTTGGTTAGGATTTGGGAGACCACTTAGAAGTAGAGATAATAATGTTACTATGAAGTTTCAACAAATGGAATGTTCTTGCTTTTTCCTTTCATCTACTATTAAGAGCATGCTAGCGTAAAATGGGTAATTCATGGCCCATCAACTGTGAGAAGCATCTTGGATACCAATAATGTATGGTATTTTGTTTTTTCATTTGATTTCGCATGAGATGTATTTGTCTGGAGTCATGCCTATTGCTATGAGATAAAGATATTGTATTTTGTAGCATTATAATCAAAATGTAGCAAAATTGTATAAGAGACTTAATTTAGATTATTTATATAATTATTATTAAAAGATGAGATTTAATATATTTAGAGTTCAAATCAAAATATTTATTATATTTTTTTATTTACGACTTTTATAAAAAATGTTAATATCATGAATTATCCTTCAATTATAGTATCTTGTTTAATGTAGTCTTAAATTTAAAAAATCTTTAATGTGATACCCAAATTATTAATCTATTAACTAATATAATATTTGAAGAGTTGTTTGTCCAATAAATGTCATCATTTGAATCTAGTCATGTTAGAAGTGAGTATTATATTAATAAATATACTCATAATTAATATATTATATTAAAAAATTTTTGAATTCAAATATCATATTAAATATTTTATTATAATTTAAATATAGTAAGAAAGTGTTTGGTATAGGATGATATGGCTAAAAACCATGGTATTTTGCATTAAGTAATTACATTACTTATTTGGTAGTTGTCATAATATATAGATCCGTAAATTTATTGTTAGATATAAATGTATGGAGTCATCACTAATTTTTTTATTTAGTTGCGATTGATCACCTAATTAAATTTATCACATTTTAAGAAAGAGTCCTAAGCTTGACTTAAGTATTTTTAAATGATAGACTTTAGTCTACAAAACCAAATTTAGGTTTAAGAGTGTGATTATACGTGAGAAAAGGTTATCCAAGTCTTAAAGTCTCTTTGTAATTTTCCTAAATAATTTACTTATTGAAAATTAATCTTAAAATTACTCCAATAGTTTGGTAGCAATTTAAGATAATTTTCTCATCTTCTGAGTATTTATGGAGATTAGTATTTCACTCTAAAAAAGTTCTGTCATTAGATTCATTTGATTTTTTTTTTGTAAAAAACTTTAATTTGTGAAAATAATTTATTTTTACAAATATCTTTTAATATGTTGATAAGATTTATTGTCAAAAATTATCCTCCGATATGATGGTAAGATTGAAAAATTATTTGTTTTAAGAAAATTCATTAAGTCTTCCAATAATTTGGTAGAATTGAAAATTTATTTTTTTGAAAAGCTTTTTTTTCAATTATAAAAATCAATTAAAATAAACCAAAATTATCATGCAAATAATGCCATGCAATAATAATATAGTGTTATGCAAATATAATATATCATGCAATTAAGATAAAGTATCATGCAATTAATTAACAATCATAAAATATATATAAATAAAAATATTATAGATAATCTTACCAAATTTTTTTTCTTCATCTTATCCTTTCCAATTTAATTAATACTACTACTACTACTACTACTACTATTACTAATAATAATAATAATAATAATAATAGCATAGTAAAAAAATAAAAAAATAGAATAATAAAGTGAAAAAAAATAAAAATTCAAAACAAAAATAAAAGAAAATTAAAAAAAAAAACTTACGATCAAGTCGGATCTTTAATCGAGTTAATGCGCAGGTCAATACATGGGTTTTAGTGTTTTCAAAATGGAGTCATTTTGACATAGTATAAAAGCCAAAATCCTTTGTTCTTTCCTCAAACCTACTTTCCCCTCTCTCTAGCTGGATTTCTCTCCCTCTTTTATATAAAATTCAACTGTGAAAATCAAACTATCCCATAAATCCAGCCAAAATCCTATAAATCGACATCAAAAAATTCAAATGGTGCTAAAAAGCAACCCAAAAACCATCACCAAAATCCTCTGGTCACCATGAAGCTCATTAGAATCTTCAAATCTTCGTCGAAAAGTTCATCCTAAACCTAAAAATTTTTTAAAAAATTCAGAAAACCAAAAATTCTCAAAATTCACCAAAAATTTAGAAGTCAAATGAAAATTCAAAAAATTTTCCCAAAAGCCTCTACTGACCTGATATATAATCTAAGAATTGAATTCAATAACCCAAGCACTTCAAAAAAATTACAGATAAACCCAAACTTTGAAATAGAAATTAAATTCTAAACTACGCTCTAAAAACCCCAAACTTAAAACAATTCTCAAAAACCTCTAGAAAATCCACTACAAAGCCAACCCAAAACAAGAAACCAAAAACAAAAACTTTTAATTGCTTTGAGTTGCTTCTTGCTAAAAATTCTCTGTATGATTTTTCTCCCTTATGATTTTTATGTACGTCTATTCTATAAAGATCAATTTTTTAATTTGAAAAATCAATCAATTCAACTAGATATTTCTTTTACTGTGATTTGGTTTGATTATACTATGAATTAATTTTTGAGATTTGATTTTGTATGATTCCCAAAATCAAATTAAAGATTAAATCTGTGGGTTTCCTTTATAATAATAATCTTTTTTTTTTTTTTTGCATTTCTTATTTTGTTTTCCTTTTTTTTTTTGTTTTGAACTTTTGTTTTGATTTTTCTTTTTTATTTTTGACCAAATTAGACAAAAACAAAATTAAATTAAAATTAAAATTAAAATTTTGGGGGCTTTTATTCATTAGGGTCAAGCTTCCAACTGCCCAATTTAGAATCGAATGCCCATTTCAATTTTTCAAAAATTTTTAGATAAAATAAAATGTTTACATAATGTACTTATAAACATTACCTTATATGACTAATCAAAATTTTCAAAAATTATTTTTTTAATAATTTATATTATAATTGAATAAATATTTATTGATTACAAAAAAAATGAAATCATTTAATAATTTTTTTAAAAATTACTTTTCATAAAATTTAATTTATATTTTATAATTTTTTATAAAATAACATTTAACTATTTTATAAATTTTTTTATTTAATAAGTATTAAATTTTTTACTCTTTTTATAAAATTATTTTAAATATTTTACATTTGATAATTTATTTTTTCAAATAATATCAAATACATTGATTTAATATTATTAGTGATTTATAATATTATATTAAATATAATAATTTAAAATCACTTATTTTAATAATTTTATCATTATAATAATTATATAATATTTTTAAAATGATATCAAACATCACTTAAATGATGTGAAAGACAAGCATCATGTGAAAGTCGTCCTTGAGATCAGTATCAAATTATAGTGTTAGATCAGCAAGTGGCAATGCTTCTCGCATACCAATAGAGATGATTGCCCGTATCTTCCTCAAAAGTTTTGTTGTCAACCCCGTTAAAGAGTGGATTAATAGGTTGTTTTTGTCAATATTATTTGTAAGTTCAAAATTTTTTTAAAATTAAAATTATCCTTTTTATATATAATTAATATTTATTTTCTATAACTCAAATAGTAAAAAATGTGAAATAATTAAATTTTTATATTGTAATTAATAAAAAATATGAAAGAAATCATTGGTATTTGAAATGGTGAATTTTTTGGCCAGAGAATTTGAAATGATGATTGACTTTTATATTTGTGATGTATATTAGAATTTCTTTTTTTGAACGTAAACCCTTGAATA
The DNA here is from genome assembly GCF_047325235.1 of Durio zibethinus. Lineage (NCBI taxonomy): Eukaryota > Viridiplantae > Streptophyta > Magnoliopsida > Malvales > Malvaceae > Durio > Durio zibethinus. The sequence continues at coordinate 6,243,096 of NC_143181.1, forward strand.
GTGTTTTTTTTTTAATGGTACGATCAGCAATCTTTAGATTTTATCTGAAATTAGTTTTATCTTTAAAAAATCTTTAAAATATACTTTTTTATGTCAGCTTTAAGTATTTAAAATTTTATTTTAAAAGTATTCTTTTACAAAAATAAATAAATAAATAAATAAATTGTAATTAATAAAAAATGAAACTCCTCTTCTTTAGCAACTAAACTAACCATCGTGGATTTAATATCTTATTAGACATTGTAAAATTGAGCCATTAAAACCTAGTAATCTAATGATCTTAAATTTAAATTGAATTAATATCAAATGAGCATAAAAATTTAAAAAATAAATAACTTAAAAAAGCATAATAGAAACATAAATTAAATTATAAAGAATTTAAATTAAATAAAAAAGAGTATGACAATTATATTCAAAATAATAAAAAATTATATATTTATGTATTTATGTACATATATATATTTCTTAAATTTTTTTTAAAAAAAATAGAAATTAACAATGCAAAGCACAATTTCATTTTTTTTTTCTTTTTGGCCACGACAAAACACAAATACTTAATTTATCAAGAAATGTCAATATAATTTTTAAAAGGTAAATTTCATAAATATATCATGTGGTTATAAGTCAAAATGAAATTGTTTCTTAAGATTTAAAATGGAACACTTAATCACCCTATACCATTATTTCGTTATTCCCTATTTAACGTCATTAGAAAAATAGTTAGAGCAAGTCTTCATTTCATATTCTTTTCACGATTACTGTTTATTTCTTCCAATTTTTTTTTCCTTTTACCACCTTTTTTATATCCATTTTCATTTCCTCTCCTTCCATGATTACTGTTCATTTATTCCATTTTTTTTTTCTCTTCCCACCTTTTTTATCTCCATTTTCATTTCCTCCATTTTATTTTTAGTGCTAAGATAAATGTAAATTGATCTTAATCAAATAAGTTTGGATGTATAGAAGAGAACCTTAATCATGTCAATAAAGACTAAACTGTATAAGAATATACTATTTACAATATGGTTTGAAAGTTAAAACATGTAAGGATTTTATCCTCATTTGCCTATTTTATGCATAAAAACCTATCTAGACATACATAAGAGCTAAGCCAAGGTAAAAGACGAGTCAAGCTGACTAACTCTAGAGGGGATAAAACTGAAAGAGGCAACACGAAATTTTCAAAATTTCTTAAGTTCTTCCAAATGAAAGGAGCAAATGCATACCCATAAAACTTTTTAGTTGAATCATCTCTAGCATGCACCAAAATGGCATCACCACCTGGGTGTTCCTTTATATATGAGGTAACATCATAAACTTGCAGCTGTTAAATACAGTAAAAAATGAACAACTGAAATAAGATATCTTAATATCTTAAGGAGTTGTGAGTTTCAAAAACAGCATCAAGCCAAAGGCACCAATTACCTTGTCTTTAATGATGATCTAACAATCAATCCTGTTATTATGTATAGCGATTTTTGCCTTGCTGTAGGATTTGGATACCTACAATGAGTTTGGAGTGAATTTGCAAGCTGCCACTTTAATAATGCAACTAAAGTACATATGAAACACTATAATGTATAATTGATAAATTGATATGTTGGATTATGCAGTGACCTCAATAACTTCAAAGCTATAGTTTTGTTTGGGCATAGATGTGTAAACTCTAAAAATTAAACTCTTAAAAAAAGCAACAAAAATGCGAGTAATTTATTTCAAAGTTTCCCAGATTCATAACTGAACCTTAGAATTGTTAGCATTTGATTAAATCTTATTTGTATAAGCTGCAATGAAACAACATATCACCAACAAAAAATAATCGCATAATTATTTTTTTTCATATATTTCTATCTGCTAGCAATATTAAAACAATGTAAACAAAGAGAAAAAAATACACAAATTAAAGACTACTTGATTTACCACATCGGGATATCAAAATAAAAGCTCTAAGTAAAATACCCAGAATCAATGCTATCACAACTATTGTCATCTCTTAAAGTTCAGCTTCTTTTTACTAATCAACCCAGGTTTATCCCAATAGCAAAAAAGAAATAGAGGAAATGAAAATAGAGATAAAGGTGGTGGGAAGAGAAAAAAATGAAAGAAATGAATGGTAATTGTGGAAGGAACAAGAAATGGAGACTTACTCTAACTATTTTTCTAATAATGTTTAATAGATGATAACAAAATAGTGACATATAATGGTTAAATGTCACGTTTTAAACCTTAGAGATAGACTTACTCATGGGCAGGGTGAACAACCCAAACCCGCTTGAAATTTTAAAAGGTTTAAACATGAATATTAAGTCTATTAAAAGGGCTTGGACAAATAAATGAGACCTGATCGAAAAATAGGATCAAGCTTGGGTTTCACCTTTTAAGGTTCGGGCTTGGCCTGAAAATTAAAAAAATATTTTTATTATAATGAGATAAAGTCCATTTGCTTTATTTTTTATAATAAACAATGCCTATTTTCTTTATTACTTATAATAAAATAAAGCTCAAATTTTTTTATGCAAAACATTAAAATAATAATCCAATTTTAAATTGCATTTAACAAAATTAAATTGGATCCAAGCTCAAATAACTCATAAATTCAATTAAAATTAATTAAATTAATAATTTACAAAAAAATAAAAAAATTATTTTTCTTCATTTTAAATACTAATGCTTTGGGCAAGTTTGAGCTTTATTATTACATTTAGGAACGAGTTTGGACAAAAAATAATACCTAAAAAATTAAACTAGATTTGGCTTGAACTTGCTTAAAATGCTGAAATATTATGTTAAGTCTAACCCAACTTGAGTCATGAGCAGCTTTACTTAGGGATATATATGTTCATTTCGATTTTAATAACATGGTATATTTTTTAAGTTTACCCATTTTTAAATATAGATCAAATTTCCTTTATATCTTTTGTTAACACATGTCATCACAATACTTGTACCTGATTTCAATGTCCCATTTTTTTTGCTCATTTTTTTAAAGTTTCAATATTATGTCATTTTTTTTTACATTTAAAATTGTTATATTTTTATATTTTAAAATTATTTTATTTTTAATATTAAAAATCATGAAACTTTAATTTTATAAAAAAATTTTTAATTCTAAGATTAAATATATTAAAGTAAAAATTTTTTATAAAAAATTTCATGATAATAATTATGGCTCAAATAATTTGGATAGGAGTATATTTTATTAAGATAAATGAACAAAAATATCCCTCGCAAAATTTTCACTGATCAACTTAATGGCCAGAATGAAACTCAAAACTCTGCCGTCTTTGTCCACCAGAACTTGATTTCAAGCAGATCAGGTTGGGCAGCTGGCTGGCTATTGAGAGCTGAGTGAGTTGACCCAATTAAAGCCGATCAACATTTTTAGATGACATTATCCAAAAGCTGTCAAAATTTAAAGAAATATAGATGACATGCCGCAACTTTCACAACCCACCAAGCAGTATTTTCAATATAAAAAAACAAATGTGTGGAGGGAAGAAGGCCTTCACATAGATTTGGGACTAGTTGAATCACAATTCCACATGAACCCAAAAAACCAAAATCTCTGAACATCAATTCTCCACATTTACCCATCAATCATATCATTGCTTTCTTTCTCTCTGAAAAAGCTCTCGGAGAAGACAATGGTGGCCTTTGAACAACGAAGAAAAGAAGAAGAAGAAGAAGAGAAAGTTTAAGTTATGTTTGTTCCATGGCCTGCCATTCTGCTTACCATGCCTCCTTTTCACCTTCACCATTGAAAGACTTTGGTGCCAAGAATAGACAATTCATGCATTTTCAGCTTCAGGTTTCTTCCATTGCCAACAGTGCTAGAACCTCCTACAACACCCTTGTATCTGAGATGTTCTTCTGTCCTCTCTGTCATTTACAAATGCTTGTTTTCTAGTGGCATTTTTGTATATCAATGTTTTATGGAGGTATCGAGTACATGCTTCAATGTGCTCTGCTGCAAATTATTCTTACTCTGCCACAAATTATTCTTAAACCCTCCCCCCCCCCCTAAGTACCCAAATGAATAGCATATTGACATTTTTCTATTTCCAGGCAGCAAGGCTTTTGGGTCCTCCAGCAAGTTTCGAAGCTTCAAAACTCAAAGTTATCTACATGGGAGAGGGGCTAAAAAATTATTCTGCAATAATCCCAAGAACCTACATCCTTTCCCACTGTGACTTCACAGCTAACATAACATTGACCATCTCTAATGTCATCAACCTTGATCTGGTACGAATTCCTTTAGTTTCTATCTTGGGATTTGAACATTTCACCAAATATATATTTAACTCGAAATGTGTGATGGAGGTAAAAACAGTTAAATCTTCAAGGAGGAGTTAGCTATTTTGTATTCAGTTTGCATTTACCATTTTGTGAAATATAGTTGCAGTAGGAAGAATTTTGATTTGAGACATCTAATTGATAGCATTTTTACTCATTGCATGGGTCCATGGCAGTTGAAAGGCTGGTATAACAAGGATGATGTGGTCGCTGAGTGGAAGAGACTGAAAGAGACCATGTTTCTCAATGTGCATTGTTATGTAAGCGGTCCAAATCTCTTGCTTGACCTTGCTGCCGAGTTTAGATACCACATTATCTCCAAGGAATTACCTTTGGTAAGTCTTCCTCCCTCACATCAGAAAAGAATAACGACTGCAAGATTATTAGCAACTTAGAACTCAGCTTTGATGTTTTTGACTTTGACATGGCATATTTGTGATCGCAATGCGTGAATTTACTCCTTTATTTAGCCATTTAATAGACAGATTTCCTTTTCAGTATGCTGTGGTTAGTTGCAGTCTTAGTGACTTTCTGATGGTGATAATATTCCTGAACTTATGTTGCAATGCAAACTAGGCACTTAAAGCTTTGCTCCATGGAGATTCAGTCCTTTTTACTGAACATCCTGAGCTGATGGATGCTTTAGTTTGTGTTTACTTTCATTCTAGCTTGCCTAAGTACAATCGCATGGAATGTTGGGGATCAGTCAAGGATGCTGCAGGGGTATTATCAACCCCTATTTCAGTGGTTTCATAATTTGTCGCATACATTCAAAAGTTGCTTAACTGTCTCTAAGAGAAATGTCAATGCCAGTTCTCAAGTGGTAACTTCTGTGTAATAATTGAACCAATTTTTTCTCAATGGCATAATTGTTTTGAAGGCATCACAGCATTATATGTTATACCAATATTTAGTAATTCAAGTGCTAGCATTTTTTATGTTCATTAGGGAACTGAGCGATCAAGTTAAAAGGTTTGTCTGCAGAAAAGAAAAGTTCCTATCCACCAGCAAAGTGGGGAAAAAATCCAAAATCCATCTTTCAAGCTCTGTTTACCTTCCTTCTTTGATTTATGTGCTGGTCAATGGGCTGGTTTCTTGCCTTATGGCTGCAACACAAGCCAAAGACACGGAGAATAATACAATAAAGTTCAATTTTAAGATTCAAAAAGCCAAGGCATCCATTTCTTGAAAGAAGGATTTTTCTTCTGATTCTTTTGTGATTGATGCATTTGCTGAACTGGAATGGAAATGTAAATGGACAATTCTTCTGCAACTAAGGCCATTTCTTCATTCATCACCTGCAATTTCTTCCCCTGTCATTTGTGCGCCCCCCCCCCCCCCCCCCCCCCAAAAAAAAATGTCTACTTTCTTTGTTGCTATGTAAATCAACAGTAAAGCTGTTATTATACAATTATAAAAGGCTCTCTTTCTATGTTGCTTTTCAAGGCAAGCTTAGTACAGAAACATCTGCTATTCTGGTATTTGCAAATTGGAATCTAGAACTTTATTGAAGGTGATAGTTCCAATTGTCTATGCATAACAACCTTGAAGAATCAGTTTCTATAATGAAAATTTGGCCTAGGTTTCTTCAGCACAAGGGAACTCTAAGTGTGTAACAGTTCAAATTGAGTGTCTCGATTAAGGTTTTCTATAGCATAAGGTAATTATTGCCCTCATATTAATTTATATTTCTTTGGTATGTTAATTAGTTACTTGCATGGATTAAAACTGATAGGAAACAATAAAATGTGAACAAAAAAGAGAATCCTTAAAACTCAAAGATTAATTAATTCAATTAATTCATGTAATCACTCTTAAAAAGTGATATTTATAGATCTGAGATTCGAATTCCAATGTTTACAGCATTTTCCTTTATCCCAAGTTGTAGCCTCTTTTGTGTGTGTGTGTGTCATGGGTGGAGATTTAAGCTCTGAACCCACGCGGTTTTGGGACCCGGGCATTCACCCTTCCGGCGTCCCGAATCACCTTACTTATCACGGTTCACACCTTTATGAGGTATTGTCCGTTCTAACCCCCTGACCTCACGATTTTATCGTCTCATAAGACAGAGGTGGTGTGAACCCTTTTATACCCCAGTGACCCTCCTATTATGTTCGATGTGAGATTCAGGACTCTTCTTTAGGTCAGTAACATTCTCCCTCACCCAACCTCGTGACGCCCTTGTCACGAGGCTGGCCACCTTGCCTACCTCCCTCGAGGCGCTTGGCGTAGATCGAACGGTTTAGGGCTGGCTCTGATACCACTTGTCATAGGTCGAGACTTAAGCTCCGAACCTGCGCAGCTCCGGGACCTGGGCATTCACCCTTCCGGCGTCCCAGATCAACCTACCTGCCACGGTTCACACCCTCATGAAGTATTGTTCGCTCTAGTCTCCCTGACCTCACGGTTTTATCCTACAAAAGGCGCCTCACAAGGCAAAGGTGGTGTGAACTCTTTTATATTCCAATGACTCTCCTATTATGTTCGATGTGGGATTCAAGACTCTTCTTTAGATCATGTGTCTATATATATATATATATATATATATATATATATATAAAGAGTCTTTATTAAGTAATGTTTTTTCAAATTTTGATATTTTAAAGAATTCTAATGTGCACCCGTCAATAATGTTCACATATTCTTTTTTTTTTTTCAAAAATAAAATAAGAGATAAGAAAAGGGAAATTAAAAGTGTTGGAATCGAAACTCAATCTTACAAAAATCCATCTCTCAAAAAGATTGATGAATCATTTCGATTAAACTCATGAATTAACTCCATTCTATCATAAGGTAGAAATTGGCGTGAGAATAGAACAAAATTTAATTAATCTAATAAAACATTAAACATTTGGTAATTAGTAGTTTTGAAATCCAAATTAATTAGTCAATCGGCTTTTTTATTTTGGATTTTGACTCATAGTGAAAATTTTAATTAATGTGAAAAACTACTTTAATATAATTAATATCAGAAAATCTTTGATTATAATGATACATAATTCGAGTTGTAAGTAATAAATTTTAGCAAAAAAATTAAGACGAGTTTAAATTTTTAAGCAAAGCCAAAGTTTCTTTTCTAATAATTAAAAACTTAAGATTTCATATTTTAGAAGTCTCAAAATCAAATTTTAAGATAAACAATTGATCTATTTAAGGGTCAACTACTCATTTAAAAATAAAGGCATCCTAATATTTAAGTGGGATTAAGAAAAATATTTGCTAAACGAGTTTGAGTAAAAATTAAGATCCATTTAGAAAATGACCAAACCTTGACTTAAATATTCAAGATCCAAGCTCGGTCTAACTTAAATTATATAAAAAACTATATTATTTTATATATTATATAATATTATATTATATAAAAAATAACTATAAATAATATTATAGTGTAAATATTAAAAAGTATGTTAAGTTATCAAAATTTTTAAATTTAATACAAGAAAAAGATAAAAATACTAAAATTAAATAAAAGTACCATGTTTTAATTTTTAAAAAAAGGTTTTCTAGATATAGGCCTAGACTATATCATTTAGTAATTTGTGCAGGCTTTAATAGAATTTGAAGTATGATCGAATTGTGAGATTAGATTTAAGTAAGCATATACGGTATTGATATTATATCTAAATGCAATTTGAATTAGTGATAAATTTAATAAATTTTTTTAAATACGTTCATTTATAATAATATAAAATATTATCGACAGATTTATCAATCTTAATAATAAAAATGATGTTTAAAAGAAAATTTGGAGGGTATTTAGAAGAAATTTTCCATTAAATTTTCTTATTTTCAAAATTTTGGAGTGTCCAAGAGAAAAGTTTCCTTCAAATTTTCTTATTTTTCAATTTTGGAAACACTTAATCAAAGCATGCATTCAGATTCACCACTGACCCAAACGCAACTAATCCATGAATATCTCTAATAAAAGGTTCATATATATAAAATACAAAAATCATGGCCTATTATGTGTCATAACATATAGATTCAAAAATTTATAGTTAGATTTAACAAATGGAATCACTATTAATATTTTTTATCTAGATGTGATTAGCCATTTAAGGAATCTATCGTCTTAAGAAATTTTTAAGTTTGACTAAAAATCCCTAGAAGAATATGTTAGAGTCTGTTAACCAGAACATGATTCAAAAATTCGGTTACATGTAAGGAAAGTTATAGCACTCCCACTTGCCCATCCAAAAGATAATAACATTTTATTTTGAATTTATTCTAAAGTCTTAAATTTAATGGTTTTAAAATCTAATATTCAAATATTAAAAATAATTCTTAAGATTCTTTCATCAATCTGATAAAATTTTTAAAGATATTTTTTTATCTTATGAGTATTCAAGAATCCTATTTGATTTCTTGAAGAGGCTCCATCGTTAGAAAAAGATTTAATTTTTTTTATTGAAAATACATCTAATTATTCTACCATTTGGGCCAAATTAAAAATATTTTTTTTGAATTTTTAAATTCTCCACCATTCGGGCCTATTTAAAAATTCTATTTATTTATTTCCTTTTTTTTTAGAAAGAAAATAATATGACAATTATTTTTTATTGAAATTTCATTTAATTTTTTTCACTATTTGAGACAAATTTAAAGAAATTTCTTACCTAGAGATTTCTTAGAAAATTTACCATTTGAAATTTCTAAGAATCTCATCATTAGATAGTTGTCAAATATTTTCAATCAAATTTTTTATTTTTTATTTTTTTGTTTGAAAATAAATATTAATTATTATTATTAAAATTTTATCTAAATCATTCCACTATTTGAGATAAATTCAGATAAAATTTTTTATCTAAAAATTTTATAAAAATTTATCATTTGAAATTTCTATAAATTTTATTATTGGATAATTAATATTTATTCTTAAAATTTATTGTATTTTTTATTTTATTATTATTTTATTTAATATTAAATAATGAAAATCATAAAACAAAGTGAATAAATAAACAATTATGCATAAAACAAAACAAATGAATAAACAATCAATTAAAGAAAAAAAACAAGTACCTAACAATTAAAGAATTTGTAAAAAAATAAATAAATAAATAAATAAAAATAAGTAAAAGTATCAAAGTTGACTTAAGCCTTTGAGATGAAATTTTACCAAATCAATGTGCTAGCCTGTCACAAGCACACAAAGGCACCTGCTCCACAACGTGGTTCCCCTCCACTGTTGCCTTCCACTATTTTTTCGATTACTGCTAGCTTTTTCCTTTCTTGCTGCCCAGTCTTCTTTTCGGTTCCTCTTTTATTTTATTTTTTTGCCTTCTTTTGGTGCCAGCAGCTTCACGTTCCCTCACCTGCTGTTAATTTTTTTTATTTCTTTACTGATTGTGTTTCTATGTTCTCTTTTTTTAGAGTTGTGTGGGTATGTATTTATAGGTTTTAAATTTAAAAAACCTTAAACTAGAAAGAATTTTAATCCCTTTTAAGTTTTAATTTTAAATTTTAATCCAACTTAAACTTTTCATACAATTTCACATAAACTCAACCTACTAGATTTTCTTTTTTTTTATTATTATTTTATTAGCAAAAATTGAATGTAGACCCCTGGTAAGATTGGGGTGTCTACATTATGTAGTCTAATATTGCATTGTAAAATAATAATAGAAACAAGAAAAGGGTGTGGCATTAACTCAGCATCTTGTATTTATCTAATTGTAGTATTCAGTAGGTTGAAATGCGATATTCCAGTATAAATCAAGTCATAGAATAATATATCATTATCAAGTGCCTCGATGTTTACAATGTTGATCAATCGGTTGACTGGAACAAAAAAAGAAGTTTCCTCCTCTAAACTGTTTTGATGATGATGAGTGATTGGCATTGGATTGACAAAGACATTATGCTTTCTTGATCAAAACTCTCTAGCTATTCGTAGTCGTCTATTTAATTATTGTGTATATAAACAAAGAAAGAAAGAAGGTTTGAGGGCCTTCGTCTCTAATTATTACTTGTTCGTCATCAATGCCATGTAAAGCTGATTCGTAAAGATGGAGAAGAAATGCAACAAAAAGGAAAATTGCAGAGCTCCAACTGTGAGAGGGAACATAAAACGCAGGATCTTCATTGGTTTCTTTCAGCTGCTTAAAGTCACAGTGCGAAAGATTGGTCATCTTCTCTTCAGCCGTCAAGAAAAGTAGCATGAAATTTGTCCATCGGCGGCAGCTTCATGAAGCATTAAAGATTATTCTTCTTTCATTGCAATATATTCATGCGAACATCCTGAAATTCGTGAATGTTTACTATTTTTTAAACATGTTCCTACTTGTTGGCCAATAAAATAACATGATCCTACTTGGTCTTGTTTGATTTAAAGATTTGAGCAATATATTTGAAGTATAGAGTACTGACATGAAATGGCGGTCACAAAGTACTGTTGTATTGATTTGTTACAACTAATTTTCACAAGAAAATCCCTGCGATTAAAATTTGAGATTAAGCTTGACTTTCAAGTTGGAGTCTCAAGTTTGAATATGGGCATAGATGTGACTGACGGAATATGAGAGGGTTATAACATGACACTTGGGGAGTTTTAGATCCCGTGCACGGTTTTTATATGTACCAAAAGAATACACACACACACACACACGATAATAACTGCTTTTGATCAGGTTTCATGGTATTTTGCAATATACAAAATTTTGTTTAGAGAAAATTTTTTTCGTTGGAAAAAAATTCGAATACGATTATTTGTTCCGTGAACCGGGAAAGTATATGAACTATAATAAGATAGATGACAAAGTATGTTTCTAAAATGGACATGTTAGCACTGAAATATATATTTCATCATACATTTTCTTCATCTTATTTTTATTATATTATTCATTGTTCATTATGAATCAATCCACAAAATTATAAATAATACAAGATGCAAGATGAAAGAGCTAAAAAAAAAAACGAAATTTAATCAATTGATTCATAGGTCATTTTTTAAAAATGACATTAAAATATTTGAATTAAAATTTCAGTATTTACAATTTATATTTTTCTATTCTCCTACTATAGCTTCTTTTGTCTATAAAAAGAAAAAACTAAAAGGATAAATATAAGATAATATACATCATGATGGGGTTTTATGTAACCTCCCTTCTCTCTCTCTTAATTTCCTTTGAAAAAAGAGAGAGAAATTTCTCAAGTTTGGACCAACCTTACGTTGAATTATTATTTTCTACACCCATAGCATAAAGCATTAAGCGTGAGTAAAAGATTTCCAATTATGTACCACCAATTATAGAGCTGACCGATAATATTTTCTAATCATTCTAAAATCAAATGCCCTATCAAAGAAATTCTGATGTTGAATGCCAATTGAGAAATATAACTGTCAGAAACCGACAACTTTTAGCAAGGAATTTTGAAAGCAATTTTCCTTTTTGTTCTTTTGGAAGAGATCATGGTTTGCCGAAACACAAAGTACATAGTGATACCTAAACTTCATTTTGATTGGCGACCTATTAATATAAGATAATGTTTTGTTGCATTTCGCAGTGAAGTATTTATGGACAGTTCATTTAAATTAAGTATATGAAAGGAAAGTGAAACGAAGGTTCCCTCTCTTTGAAATCACCTCATATTGGTAACTCTAAAACAGCTGTGAAAGTTTCCTTCTCATCACTCTCCTCACCCTTATACTTAAGATAATAACAACATATGACTTCAAAATCTGTCTTCCAACGAGTCTTTCATCACTTTCCTAGTTTCATTTAGCGCATCTTCCATTAATATGGTACTTTGATACTGATGGAAACTGATATGCTCTGAAAAATATTGCTTTTTTAAATGGCTAGCTAATAATAATAATAACATATATGTACATATATATATATATATATATTCTTTGGTCCTTCCATAAGATAATAAAAATAAAATATATAGTAAGGGGTGACAAGTTAAAATTGTTCCTAGCATTTACGGTAGCATATGATATAGGAAACCACAAAATTTTCGAATATGTTTGGTTATTTGATGAAATTTAAATTTTGATACAATTGTATTTTTGTTAATCACAATTAATTAAGAGCACAACTGTTTTTTCTATTTGGTGAAAAAGGGGATGCTTCAAAATTAAAAATACATGCATTTAATATTAAATAAAATATTCACATATTAGTAAGATTGTGAATGCATTATTAGTCGTATTAACTCGAAACTTTATACGAATCATAAAATACGCATGTAGTCGTAGTTGCCTACTTGCCTTAATGATTTTATGCCTTTTTACAGGTTTTTTTTTTTTTTTTTTTTTTAAAGAAGGAATGATAGCTGAGGAATAAATTACCAAACTTAAAGAAGGGAAATTTGGAAAGAAAAAGCCCGGTAGGAAGGGTTGAAAATTTTAGAAGGAGGAGGCGAGCGAAAGGGACATATTCTTTAGCTAGTATAATGGTAGGTGAATGGTGGCAAAAATACCACGTAGATGCATGGAAACCCCCCAAAAAAGGGGCTGTTGTTTGCTTGTAGTAATAAATCGATGTGACTTGCTTAGCAACAAAAAGAATTAATGCGACATGTCCCTATCGAATTCATGGTAATTACATCTATAATTTTTAAAAATTTATATTTAATATATTATTAATATAATATTATATATCATCAATGTTTCATAAATTATTACATAATTATTAAAAAATTTAAAATTTTGAAATCTTTAAATTTAAATATTTTAAATATTTAAATATTTAAATATTTAAATATTTAAATGATAAAACAAATTATTAATGTGGTAACATATAATACACTAATGGCATATAATATTTATATACTTATAATACATTATTAAAGTGAGTTATCTCACATATAATAAATCTTTAATATCGTGTAATTTTATATTTAGGTTGGGTCCCTCAATTTATTTTTAATTAGTTTTAAGTTGAATGTTTAATATAATATTAGAGTCAAAAAATTTTTTTATTGTTTTTTCCTAATTTGTTACGTAAAAACTTGTTTCATCTTCATTTACACGTGATGTGAGTATGTTAAAGTGGATTATCATATATTTAATAAATTTTTAATATCTTATAATCTTATATTTATGTTAAATTCTTTTATTTACTATCAATTAATTTTAAATTGAATACTTAACATACTTTAAGTATAAATCCAATTTTTAATGTCTTAAGGTTCAACTGTTGATGCTTCGAAAGATTAAGAAAATGAAATTAATTGTTAAGTTGGCTTTTGGGTACTGTATGGGTTGCTTGCTTCTTGTATTAGGTCCGTTTTGGGGTTTAGGCTCGTCTAGGGTGTTACTTAGGGTGCTATGCTTTGCTCCAAAATTTCTTCAATAAAAACATAATTTTTCCTTCAAAGAAAACAAAAAAGAATATCTTGAATTCTGACAATAGACTAAATTATATAAATGAGTAATGAGTTCAGGTTTGGTTTTGATTTGGGTGGAGGTATATTGTAACCCTTATCTTGATATATATGTATTTTCGGGTCTTTTTTGCACTAGAAAGGAGTTTCAGAGAGATTATAATATTGTTGGATTCGGTGCTTAATTTTGCTTTCTTTTTAAATTTAACAAAATGATGAGAGTTGATTCAATGGGAAAGTGTAAATATGGAATTTTACTGACAGGAACCATACAATTTGACCTGATCCTTCCATATGGTTGATATATATTCGTATATGTGCATAGATCTTAACTTATTCAAGTTATCAGTAAGTGATCTAAATATTACTGCTCCATTCGGAGCCCGGTGAGAATGCTCCCGCTGCACCGGAGGGGAGAATCACACATCACCAATTTCTGCCAGAAACCGACACATAAAAGTAATAAGATTATTCGTAACATTGGCAACAGAATACCCTTATGGAAATTTTGTAGACTTGTGTAACTATTTATGAAAGTCGTTTTTCCTCTTAAAAATTTATTGTAAAGTGCATGAAAGTGGCAGGAAGGTTCCTCCTCTTAAAAGTTAATTACATTTTTGCAGCATATTAATGGTACAATATTATTTTCTCATGCAACCATACAGTTCTCTCTCTCTCTCTCTCTCTCCATTTTCTCTGTCTCTTCACTCATATGGATAAGAAAATTATAACTGAGATTAAGGAGTCGGCAATGGAGTGTCAAAGAGCAGTTCTTGAAGGTGGGAATAAGAAGAGGAAGATGAGGTGCCGAGTTCCTCCTAATAGAGGAAGAATCAAGCGAAAGATCTTTGCCCTTTTGTATGAAAAACTTAAGCTGCAGGCAAGCCTATACTTCATTGGTCATCACCTTCTTAGCAGCAGCAACAACAGTTAGCCATTTCTTATTCTTTCTATATAAAATAATTAATATATGTTCAGTTCGGCAGTGCATGGCAGAAGCTTCATTAATGATAAATAATCAATAAATAACTAATGTTGCTTAACTTCTTGTTGTCCGACACAAAAGTTACATAAAGTTTTATAACCGAAATTTGCAAAAAAAATTTATTAAAAATAAATAAATAAATAATTTAATAAAAAATTCAATTGATAAATTAATATAATTCAATGTAAAAATTAATAATATATAAAAAATATTAAAAAAATTATTTATAATTCAAATTTGATCAATATTTACTCTATGATAAAAATTTTATTAATATTTTTACTAAAAATATCTATTTAATAAATATATCAAAGTTTATTAAAAATTTTTCAAATTTTACATGCTTGATTTATGTGATAAAATTTTTTAATATATCGATTTTGATTTTTAATTTTAATTTACTCATTCTAATAGGAAACTTCACCAATTTTATCTACAAAATTTTATGTAAATTTTTTTTTATTATATGTCCTTTTTATTGCTTTTGTTCTATAATATAATAATATAATATATATACTAGAAATAATCAAAGTTTATAGGGATATATACTCGATGAGTTACTTCTAATATTTCTTTACTAGAATGTAAATAATTTCTTTTTTTTCTTTTAATAAAGGGAATGTATTTTTGTGGTCTTATAATTACAAAAATTTTATTGTGTTCTGGTGAATGATGCCTTGGTTTAATTTGTTTTTATTTCCTTTTCTACCAAAATGTGTATACATATATATATATATATATATATGTAAACCAAATAAGAGTATAGGTCTTAGCCTTCATCAATTTTAAACCGGTTGGGTCTATAAATATATGACATATGTCTAGGTGAGATCAGCTGCCTCAGGTCGAAGTTATAATTGGAATCATCAATATTGATCATGCTTTCCGTAGTTCCATTGCCTGCGCATTAATGGACCTTTATATGCAATTAAGTATTAACTCAAATTCAAAGTTATATATCCAAAAGATAAATGAATGATAAGAGAGTTGCATGCAGTATTCTCCATAGACTCGGGAGAGGATGTTTTGAACGTAAGTCTTTTTTTTATTTTTTATTTTTAATTCTGTCGTTATTTTAATTTGAGAAATCAAGCATGGTTCTCATTGGAATAGTAAGTGTCTAAAAAATGTTGGACCATGTGTACATTAAGGTAAGTGAAAAGTTTGTACCAACTTGTGTTACCTCAATTGACTGACTTTGCTCTCCTCGTTATGAAATGTTTGGATTCAAGATTCATTGGTACTAATCTCAAATGTAATCGATGAAATTTTATGAGACGCACATTTTATCTCGATTAAGGATTAGAATAACATGTCCGCTCCCAATGTTTTTGTACCAAAAAGGTGAAAAGTTCGTGTAAGATACAGAGAGTCCAATCATACAATCACCATTCTGACATGTTTCTTTTATATACGACGGTAAGAAACAATAATAGGTTTATAATGAGAGTTAATTACATTTTTTTTATCTAAATTTTAAATAGAAAAATATATAAATTGATGTCTAAAGAAATAAAATGTATAATTTATATTTTAAACTTTTAATTTATGTATCATGTTAACTCATATTTTAATCTCACTAATCGTATAAGTTAATCTATATGACGTTTGTCAAATATTATTTAAGTATATGTTTATCACACATACAATTATTATCTTTGTTTAATATAAATTAAAAATATATTTTTACTTAAATTATACAAAAATTTATGTATGATTGGTCAATTATTATTTGTCATTTACTATCCATATGACATTCATATAAAGTTTTTTCAAAATATTTAATATTTTTATGTAACAAATAACATATAATAAAATATACTGATTAAATATTATATAAGTGAATTAAGTTAATAGTATTATAATTTAAATTAAAATAATGTATTATTTGAAAATTTATGATGCAAATTGTATATTTTATTTCTTTTTTTTAGATATCAATTTGTATATTTTTCAAAAATTAAATGAAAAAATGTAATTAACTCTGATGATTTATCTAGCATTACCCCTTTCGATCCATTCCTTATTGTTTGAATTTTGCCACGACAACAATTTTGAAAAACAGCAAGAAATTAAATAACGTAATTTATACACATACAATTATTACATTTCATCCTAAAGTAGTAATTATCTTTTCATGAATAAATTAATTTGATTGATCTCATTTTCCTAATAATTAATTTGGGACAGTTTTTAAATAAATATCCTTTTCTTATTTTTAAAATATCGATATTTACTTTACAAAATTATCAACTTTTGGTTATACCTTACAAAGTTAAAACTATTTTGTGTACCCTTTATATACCACATTTCATATATATATATATATATATATATATATATTATGAGAAGAGATCAATTTACATCAGTATAAAATTTTTTAAATATATACATTTTTATCACCATTAATATCAATAGATTTAAAAAAAAAAATTAAACTATTTTTTGACTTGTTTATCTCATTTATTGAATCTCTTGAAATCAGTGATTTAAAGAAACTAAAAAGATGTAAAACTTTTCCCGTGTAACTTGATTCTTCTCCATATATTATAGTATTAAAATATCAGGTGAGAGATTAAACTGAAAAAATGATACACCCAGTATTAAAATATGTAAAATATATGAATATATCCCATGAGCAGTTTGTCTCAAAATTAAACCAATAAACGGTATAGACAGGCCACAAGCAATGTTCAAACCCATGTTTATTTAATAACATGAAACCTCTTTAATCTAATACAAAAAAACTGATGATCTAATAACTGTTCACAAGCTGTAACACCCAAAACCAAGCAGACTACTCCCAGATGATCAAAATGACCTATTGGGTTTGGATGATGAAGATGACTTGGCTTTCGCAAAATCAACCAGGTCTTTGAAGAGAGCATCTTCTGGTTTTACTTGTTTGGTTGGGGTAGTTGAATTAAGGGAGAGGTTTTGAGTTTGTCCAACCAAGCTGTCATGCGAGGAACCAGATCCGTTATTGGAATGAGAAGAACCACCAGTATAATCGTGTTGTTGCCCAAAGAATTGCTGTCTCTGATTAAACCTTGAAGGCGGTGGTGGAAGGTGTCCAGCAGGACTGTCCCAGGGAGCTGGAGGCAGCTGCTCAGCATCGGCAGATTTGCTTAAGGAAGCTGGTTTGTCATATATAGGCTGTCTACTGAACACAGGTGAGGATCCAGAGTCAGCAGAGTGGGAAGGAGGAGATGACGGAGCTAAAGTTGAAATCAACTGTGGAGAGGAGTTTGTGTATGTATGAGTAGGAGCGGAATAAGGTGTGGGTACTCTTGTTTGAGGGGAATCCTCAGATTTGTAGGTATTGCCGCTAAGATAATCAACCATAGTGGCATTTGTAGCAACTGGCCTTTTTGATGAGGGTGGAGGAGGAAGAAGTGGACCAACTCGCCCAGGCTCATTGTTAGGTGCTCTCCTGCCCTGCCCTTGAGAATTGTCCCTTGATGATCTGTAATAAATGAGTACAGGATTCGATAAATTATATTAAGTTTCATTATTTATAATATGTTCTTCCAATGAAAACAAAAAATCCAATGGAGACCAGGAGTGTAACAGATCAAGACAATGCAATAAAGTGTCCATAGACCATTCCCGTGTGCCAAGTAGATGAACTATAACTAGTAGAAGTTTCTTCGTCAGAGTTTTTCATGGTTTCAAAGAGCAAGGCTAATCTGGTACATTGCAAATATTTTCAGTAAACTAGCAAAAAAATGTTTGAAAGGAAGGAGTGAGGAATAGAGGAAGAATAACATGATTAAGTCACCTGTGAGCCAGCTGAGCAAATTCATCTTCTGATTCATCATCTTCATGGTTAATATTAACAAGTGGCACAACAGCAGTTTCTACTGCTCCTGTGGTAGCAGTGCTTCCTTTCAGAATGTCATCATGCTGGCGAAGAACACGCTGCAAGCTATCATTTAGGGCCAACCCCTGACATAAAAGTTCCTCATCTCTGAAAAAGCACAATCAATCAAAAGCATTATTCTATTTAACAGGAGGGAAATCAGCCGAAGATACAAACAGATTCTCACGTGGTACTATTCACAAGAAGCATGACCCGCTTTTGGTAAGAGCGGCATTGATCAACAAGGTCAACAATCACTTCTTGCTTCAGAGCCTGCACATCCAAAACAAGCAAAAACTATTTATTAATTTATCACCTGGCCTGCATTAGAATCGTTTATTTAGAAACTATTGTTGCAGCAGAAATAAGTCATGAAGCTCAGAAAATAGGATGACCCATAATTAAGTACCACAACTTACATTTTTTTATAGCCAGACACATAGGCAATGCATAAAGAGCTCAGAAAACAGAAATTAATGAGACTATCCAATAAGCTTTGTAATATACTCAATAAAGAGAATCCATTTAAGAGGCTATGGCAGGGAAAGAACAAGATTTACATTCAGATGGAGAGCAGTAGCACCATATATTACAGTTTTCAACAACTCACAATTTGAAGGAGTCATAATGTATTTAATATCCATTAATAATAAAACAAGGAAAACTTTTGGAAGATGTTCTGAGCATGAGTACATAAACTTAGAATCAATTGAAACAGAGGACTGATTCATCATAACTGCAAGGCAGAGAAAAATAATAGGAAGACCCATACAGATACTGCTTCCCAAGAATTAAGAAAGCACATTGCTCTAAGTGAAACAGAAGAGGATTAAAGGACCCGATCCCATATAAATATACCAACAGTCAGAACGATAAACTTCTCTGGTACTAAATACACAAACAAGAAAATGAAAGCACTGTGATTTGCACATCAAAAGAAGTAATCAACGTTTACCAGCAAGCATATAATCAGAAAAAATTAGAACAGCATAGACCATGTAACAAGCATAATGATCCATTTGTGGGACAGTTTTTACCTCAGGAGTCCTAGGATCCAATGCACTAAGCATTTCCATTAATACATTGGCTAATCCACGAGCATTTTCTAACTCTGGCAAGCTGAAAATAGACAAAGTTCAATCACTTTAGAGGATATTATAACAGAAGTAATGCAGGTATACAGAGGAAGTTTATGGATGTTTATGTGTCAGCAGCAAAGATGTTAATGCATGAAGATGGAAAGAGAGATGCAGCTAAGCTTTATTACAGGTTAACCCAGTAGAAAGAGAAAAGGAAAGCTAAGCTTTATGTCCCAAAGTTAGAAAAAAAATTTGAACCAAAGGTGATGATTCTAAAAAGACTACAGCACTCTATCAAAAATCAAGCCTCAAGCAATCTTTTTTAATCATTTCAGTGGGTTAAAACCCAGCAAAATTTTCAAACTACAAGTTATCTGGAATGATTTACCTAATTAGCTTAACTATTAAAAAAAGTATGATGCTTAAAGAAAGGTTTTCACAAAATGCACTGCATCAGTTTTAGATCCATTAAAGAAAATAAATTCAAATATTGATTTATACATCATTATAGTTTCCATAAATAAATAAATATATATATGTATGTATTAAAACATGCCAAGGAACACAGAAGAAGAATTGTGATATAATTATGCAAATTATAATGTTTATAATTTAGCACCTGTGAAGATATAAATATATTTCCTATTCACATTTAATTTACAATTTATATATAAACAAAAAATAAAACATGACAAGCAAGAGAATAGAGATGTTATTCAAGCAAAAGAATTATGATTTTTCAGATACAAATTTTATGAATCCAAATCATTATTGAACTAAGAAGCAAAAATTCTAAAATAATTAGAGTGAAGCAATGGTTCCCAAATCTTTGTCCTGTCAAACATGTTATGTGTCAAAGACAGGCATGTGATCCACAACCAGAAGATAATGGCTTTAGAATATATAGTACCTGAGGCCGGAAGCATCAGACTGTAGAGAGGCCTCAATAGCAGCATCCTCATATATTGAAGCAGGGTGGTGAGTTACTGGATGGGTCTGAGGTGGAGTAAATAATGGTACAGTATTCTCTTCTCGAGGAGGAAATTCAACTCCAGCAGCCTGAAAAATACAAAAAGAAAGTTAACTTCAAGAAACAGATATAGAAAGACATGATGGAGAAAATACTAGACAGAAAGTTTGACTTTCCAAACGGCATAAGCAACCAATGATTTCTCAAACATGGACACAAATAACTTTAAATCATAAAATTGCATATATTGTTATATATCAAATAATAGCAATCTTTTCAGTCACCAGAACCTGTCTATTAACATGCTCATCTGGTTCATTTTTCAAGAAAAAATAAACTAGAAAACATTAAAAGGAAAGGAGAAAACTATTGTTTTCCAGTTTTCCACCACATATTTACAAACCAAACAGTAGAGCCTGTTTTCTCTATGCTCAAACATAAGGTAAAAGAAATTAAAGAGATGTATTAAAGGGATTGAAGTGCAGGAAACCTTGAACTTAATATATTTAGACAGAAAAAGATCATGCTTGTTAATATTTGTGCTAGGAAAAATAGCTGCTTATGAAGAGGTGACAAAAGAAAAGAGGGGTACATAAAGGCACAATTGAACACTCACCCGTAGTTCATTATATGCAGCAAAATATTGAGGATACCTTCCCCTAGATCCTCCAAAGGCTTCTTGCCATGTGTCTATCAAAATAAGTATCTTTTCCCTCACATTCAAATCAGGCTGCACAGTTAAACCAGAAAGAAGCATACAAGTAGTAAGTACCAGAAAGGGGGAAAATTAAAAAGAAACATCAGATACCACAGTTCAGGTGAAGAAAAGTCACCTTCTTCTTTACTATTTTAACCATTTCATGCAAGATATCACGCTCAACAATCTGCTTAAATACATTTTCACCACAATTTTTGCTGAGAGAATCCAATACCTGCACCAATATATCAGATATATGGTATTGTATTACTTCTTTATCATCATGTGAAACTAAGGAAAAACACAGGATGGCACCAAGTTAATAGTCACTTGAGACCACATGATTAAAGTAAATAATTAAAGACAACCTACTTACACATGTTATTACACCATAAGAGGTGACTTCAAATAAAATATCCCAAAGGGCTATAGCTAAAATATATGAACAAGGGGAGAAAAATGTAACTCACAAAAAGAGCTAGTAGCTGTATTTTTGGATTTTTACTGCCCAGTCGCTTCTTGAGGACTTTTAAAGCATCCTTAGCTTGCCTGCAATAGACAAAAAGAGAATGTCAATGAACTCAACTAAAATTTTCATTGAAATCCTGATAATTTAGGATCCCCCATGCATCAGTGAATGCAAATAAGAGAGTAGGATCAAGTTACAACAAGGCAGCAGTGAATTCAACACCATTGCAGGACAACCATACAACTTTCAGAGAGGATGCTGCAGGTCTATGCAAAACCCCTTGGAAGCACAAAATCATACCTAAAATTAAAAAGTTGAAAATAGTATACACCACGAATCCTTCAATGCTTTTCCTAGTAAAAGAGATAATTACAACCCCAAGCACAACCCAGGGACACAAAGTGTACAACAAAGACATTAAAGCTGAATAAAATGATAGAGAGAGAGAGAATTAGAGGAAAGAAGGACAAATTAAGAGTGCCACATAGACATATATAAGAAATAATAGACTTCCAAGAGAATGCAGAATAGCAAGGCTGAAACATATGGCCCTACACTACATGCAGTCAGGTGTGATTTTCAACAAGGCTATTTGCCTTAACATTTCCTTCACAGTCTATTCAAAATTTTCACTTGGATAGTTAAGATAAAAGGAGTTAAAGAGTAGGGTACAAGTATACGTATGCCCTAAAACTCCTCCTCTTCTTCTCCTTAAAGCCACACCACATACAGGATTTGAAAAATCTCTCCCTCCATAACTCACTCATGGCATATAAATTTCCCCCTAAGATTTCTTTTCCTCTTCTTTACAAGATGCACAAGGTATCATACTCAAAAGATCCAAAAATCTATCACTTCCATCCTCCTTCCCTTCATCACTCTCTTTCTTTTTTGGTACAAAGAAGGTTGCAGCCTGGGAATAGGGGAAGGGATTGCAGGTCTCACTCTTTGACAAATCATGTCATGACAACTTGCCATCAGCATTTTTTAGCCAAGCTATTCTATAATTGAAGCTGGGAAGCCAAGCTCTCATCAATAGAAATGGCAGAACAAATCAACTTAACCCAGCGATCTCCCTCCAAGCTCCACCTCTTTCCTTATTGAACAATAACTGAATTATAGTGAAGCATCCTACGAAAGTGCATTACAATCACTTATACCACAAGTCACATAATTCCAAGTAAAACTACTTCTGCTTACAAGTAATTCAAACAATCCAATTCCCAAATCACAATTACAGGTACTAAAATGCATATAAGAGCAGATATGAACAAAGTACAGTGAAAAGGCCATCAAACTGAGAAATAAAAAGAACGATACCCTGGATCCATGTTTATAATGTCACATAGCTCAATAGTTACAGCCCAATCTGGACCAATCAGCATATCACTAGTTGCCCTCTCAGCACATGCTGCTGCACTATTAGCCATGAATACCTGCCTCTTTTGTAAAGATCAAATCCCTGATTATTCTATAAGCACAGCCAACACCAAAATCAATCAGAAAATCATTCAATATCATGCGTTTGAGGCAAAATTTACGACTTAAATTTAAATAACTGAAGATCATATCTAATTGATAGGTAAACGGTCATCAAAATCAGCTCTAGAAAATGATCATCAATAAAACCAATTTTGCAATTAAAAGAAACTATAACACCCACAAGACTAATAACAATCTATACAGAAATAAAAAGTTGATAGAAAGGATACCAAGCAATCAAACCCCAGAATTACCCAATAAAATATAAATATCCTTTAATACCACACTTATCATAGAGAAACAACAAAACCCAGAAACAAAATCAATAAATTTGATAGTAATTGAAATATAAACGCAAGCTTGAATAACATTCTTGCCACAAGTGATCAAACCAATAAAACCGCACATCACCAAAAAAAAAAAAAAAAAAAAAAAGGAATAACAACGAAATCCTTGAAGGGATTTGGGATTGAGGATCTTACCAAACAAAAAAGACCAAGCAGAAGAGAGACAGAGAGATAGAGGTTGAATTCGTAGAATGTTTATATGAAGAATGACTAAATTTTTTTCTGAGCTTTCTCTTGGACTTTGGTGAAGGTCTTTGCTTTTCTTTTTCTCTCTTGTTTTTATCTTTTTTCAATTTTGGCTTTTCGTCAGCTTTTGTGTTAGTCTTTACAATCAAATTGGACTTTTTAATTTTCAATTGAAAACTAAATGAAGAACGATGGAGTTAGGCAGAAGTTTCTCTGGTTTTTAATCTTTAACCTAAAAAAAATTTCTATGACAGGCTGTGACGATGGTTTCGCTGACCAAACAATAATATTAAAAAAGGCTAAAGGAAGAAAAAAAATCCCTAAATTTTATTATTTTATTTAAATATATTTTTATATTTTTATTACATATAAATAAAATTTGAACTTTAATTTGTATTAAAATAAAGTTTTAACTTTTAATTTGTATCAAATAAAATTTTAACATTTAATTTATATATAAATAAACTTTAAATATAAATCAATTTTTGTTTAAAATAAAGATTTATTTTTATATAAATCAAAAAATAAAATATTATTTTAAGATAAGAAAAATATGAAAACTTATTTAAAAAATGAAATAGCTCAAAGTTTGTTTTAGTATTTTAGTCTATTAAAAAATCATGCTTGTCTATTAACATAATTTTTCAGAAAAAAAAAAAACTAAATGAAAACATATTCCATGTTTTATTTAAAGAAGTAGTATACAAAATTTCAAATTAAATAATTTTTTATGTTATTTGGTTTAACAATTATGAAGCTTTTATTTTCATCCAGATTTTTCTTTCTACACCTCCATTGTTTTTTCAAAATTATCATATAAAAAATTAGTTAATTATTATTTTTATTTTTAAAAATATTTAAATATTTATATCCGATAAGTTATATTTAAATATGAAAATTCAATAAATTAAATAACTTAGTTATGCATATTTAATAAATTATATCATATTAACTTATCTATTAACTTGACGAATATAGCCTAAACATAATTAAATAAATTACCTTTCAACATATACATATATATATTAGTTTAATAAAACTTTAATTATAAATTTCTTAAAAATAGATATAAGATGTGAAAGAACAAATAAAAAGCAACATATCTATTTTTGTTATTCATTTTTAATATATCTAGTATTATTATTTACTTTTAATACACAAATATATTTTATTTCTTATTCATAAAAATTTGGAGAATAAAAAATACATCTTTTCTTTCATTCAATGAAAAGAAAAATGAAAATATAAATCTATGTTAGTTAAAAGATGATTTTTTATTTTTATTACTTCACATTATAGATATATATATATATCGTGATAAAGAAATTAAAATCATTTAAATAATATACACTTTTGGAGTTATTATCCTATAAAATTACATTATATCAATCCGAATAAATTATTAGGAGGAATTTGAAATTTAACAATTCCAAACTTTTTAAAAATAATTTAATTGTTTTTTTTTACAAACTTAAATATATATTATCATAATGAAATCGCTTAGTACCCGAAGTGACAACGTTCAATTACTACATAAACAATAAAACATTTTTAACCTTAATTTAACAGGGCAATTTTGATAAAAGGATTATTATTGGGGGCAAAGCTTTGAATTTTTAAAATTTTTGAGGTTTTTTTATAATAAACATAAAAGAATTGAGGAACTTAGTGGGGCAGTTCTCCCACTATCTCCTAGTAGATCTGTACCTGTTTTTGAATTTTTTCTTAATTTCAACAATACATGAAAGAGGAAATGATTGATATTCCTAATAAAATTTTTAAGCCACTTAAAATGATATTAGAGTTGAAAACTTTTAAAAGTTTAGGATTATGTGAATTTAGAAATTTTTAAAAATTTTTATATTTAAAAAATTAAAAAAATTTTTAAAAATAATTAAATAATTTCGTTTGAAGATAATTTTGAAAAGGTTTGAAAAAAAAAAATGGTGCAAATAGAAGCCCTGCAACAATTATTACCATTTTAGTAGTAACAATTCAATTAAAAATAAAAATAATGCATAGAACACATTCTTTGCGAAGATTTTTTTTTTGTGGACATTATTCTTCTTTAAGATTATATTTGTGATATATGGAATACAATAGAATTGGTATTTGTGTTAAACATATTCATATTTGAAAAATATTACTGCTATATACTAATTTTATAGTAACCAAAACAACATTTGATAAAGATATTATGTGCTTGAATTTCGAATTGGTAACTTTAAAAAAAATAATATCACATATCATATCATTTAATGCTCGATTAACACTTAATTATTCTCTTAAAAATATATACTCTTTCAATCTCATTTCAAGTAATAATATTTACTTTAATGTATATTAAAAAATTCATTATTATGTATTAAACATTATAAATTTAATTTTTTAATGATATTGATGTACTATTTTTTATGGTCAAAAAATTAAAATTTAAAAATAAATTTTAAATATAAAAATAAGAATATAAGATGTTTAAAAGTGAAAAAAAAAAAAAAAAAAAAGAAGACTTCATCCTAAGACTTAGAAAGTTGAAATGAGACAAAAAAAATCAAACTAGTAATATTATATTTATTTTTATGATGATAAAATGGTTTCCTATTTTGACTTTTCCTTAATGGACGGAGGAAAATTCACTAATCAAAGGGGTGGAACCCCGTTTTTAATACGGGGAGGCTAACATTCTAGTGTGAAAATAATTGGTGGGCCGAGGCTGAATTTCTTAAAGAAGGTTGACCCTGAATCCTGCTCATCGGTTGACCCTGTCCGAGCTACAATGGTCTTGTTAACGAGACTAGTCAGATTGTCACAGTCCAAGTATCCAAAGGATTTTTTATTTTATTTTAATTTTTTAGTTGTATTGAATTTGTTAGAAAAAACAAATAAGGAAATATAAATAATAAAAAAAAAACTTTGATTTTGAAATATGAAAAATATTTTCTTAAAGACAATTGTTAGGGATATTTTATTATCCAAATGGCAAAACAGATTTTTTTCTTATTTAGTACGAGTCAATTGACAATCAAAGGTACTTTGATCATTTTAATCGAGCTAATATATCAAATCAACATAAATTCACAAATTTATGTCAACTCAATCACATTAATAATTTATATATTAGTGCCTTAGATGCTAACTTATCATGCTTTGAGTGGACAGTTAACAACTAGCTTAACTCTAAGTTATGAGGTTATCGCTAGTCCCCTAAAACTAATCATGAGTCGTCTAGGACCAAAACCCTAATCTCACAAGTATAAATAACACCATTTGGGTACCTTTAACCATCATGCTTTTCCTAAACCTTAAGTGTTATCTACTTCCTATTCCACTCATAAATTGATCTCTAACTTGAATGTTGGAGTATAAACGCCAAGGCCACCCTCAGCCTTTGTTGTTAATCGTTTTTTTTCTCTCTCCTATGTTTTCAAAGTTTTACCCTTCAAGATAGCTAGGCATAAACATTTAATGCTTCAAGAAGGGGCATTTTCATATAGCCAAGCTAAAATACCACCCAAAAAGAGAGTTGTTGAGAAAAAAAAAAACTGTTTCTATTGGAATATAAACCCAGCTCAACCAACTCAACTCTAACCAACTTATAGTAATAGGCCCTGCTATGGAACAATTTCAAGCATTCACCTAACAGCTTTAATCCTTCAAGGAAATGATCCAAAATCTAACCCTATCGTAAACCTTAAAAGCACCTGACCAAACCACTCCAAAAATTTGTCAAGTTATGATGACATTATAGCCTCATCGGCATCTAATGATGAAGAAGAAACACCTATGACCTATTACCCCACATACAGTTACACACAAAGTCACTATCTAAAAATCTAAATAAGCCACCTCGAAACCACAAACAAAGAAAGATTTGAAACTTAGATAGAGACAATGGAGAAAAACTCAAGAACAAAGCCTCCACTTTTGATGATGAGCTAAAGTACCAAGAGACTTCCCCTTTTATAGAGGAGATTGACTAGGATGTACGACTGAAAGGATTTGAGATGCCAACATTAGATACCTATGATAGTGCATGTAACCTTTTTTTTATCATTTAGAGCTTTATCGGACTAACATGATGATACAAGAAGTCGATAAAGTTCTCATGTGCAAAAGATTGGCTATGACATTTGAAGGGTAGTTTGGTCTTGGTATAGTAGTTTGGAGATGAGGTCAATCACCACCTTCAAAAAGGTCAATCAATTTTTTTTTATCCAGCTTCATCAGTAGCCAACGAGCAAAAAAAATGACACTGAGTCTGATGTCAATCTACTAAGGTTAAAATGAATCTCTAAAAAAGTATGTCATGCGTTTTAACACTAAAGCTCTTCAGGTCAAGAACTTAGAACAAACCACTACAGTGGTTGCCTTGACCTTTAAGGGGCTCAATGACTAAAAATACCATTTCATGCTCATTCTTTCCCTAGAGCCACTGAAGATTTTGGTTGATGTCTTACTCATCACCGTAAAGTACCTCAATGCTAAAGTTACAATGAAAAGCAATAAAAGTGAGAGAGACTTATTCCATGTCTTTAACTCACAAAAAGGAAAATAAATCTATAATCTTTTAAAGAAAAGAAAATAGAAGAGTACCTTATGGTTAGAAGCCTAAGCCAACGACATAGTAACTACATTACACTGAATATCTCTCTTAAAAAGATTTTGATGCATATTAAAAAGGACCCTAAGCTTAAATGGCTTAAGCCATTAAGATTGAACGGTAAAAGATATTCGACAAAAAGAAGTGCCTTTTATAGAGACTACGATCACAACAATAAGAAATGCATCAATCTAAAGAATGAGATTAAGAATCTGATAAGAAAAGGTTGAGTAAGCAAATTTGTGGACCTATGAAGGTAAGGACAAAAAAGAAGAGATTTTAGAAGAGACCAAAAACATAAAGTAAGAAAGAATTAGAAAAATAGAGGTAGAAAAAAGAAACAAGTTGGTGGCTACCAGAGGGCTAAACAGGAAGAATAAAAAGGAAACAATGTGGATATTGGCCCACTGCAGGAATAATCAATGTGATTACTAGAGGGACTTTTATGTTGGCCAAAAAAATTTTTGATTAGAAGACAATTATAGCCATTAGATCTTCAACAAAAAAGTAAAAAGTTGAAAGACGAATTAATCTTTTTCACTTTGAATGATTTGGAAAGAATCCAGTTCCCATGTGATGATTCCATTGTCATTCAATTCATGGTCTACAACCATGTGGTTAAGAGGATCTTGTTTGACAGTTGGAGCTCAATTGACATCTTGTATTATTCAACAATGTTGAAGATAAGCATAATTGAAGAAATGTTAAAACCATTCACCACCATTTTGATTTCACAATGAGTAAGTACTAGTTAAAAAGACTAACAGATTATCGATCTCATTGGGCATAGAGCCAAGAAATGTCATCTCGATCATTCAATTTATGGTGGTGGATATCTTTTTAGCTTATAACATGATATTGGGTCAACCTAGCCAGTCTATTATAAGAATCATTGGCTCAACTCCTTATTTAAAGATCAAGTTTTTGATGCCTAATAGAGTTGGAAAAGTCAAAAGAGACTAGTCCATAATAAAATGTGCTATATTACAACTATAAAAGGTAAAATTGAGAAGTAGATTGACAATTTAGCCAAGGTTGAAGAGTTCTAAAATTCAGAGTTAAAGTTGAGAAAATCAAGGAAACTGAAAAAAACAGTTACTATAAGAAACACGACGGAACCAAAGAGAAAAAAAAAACTCGCTCTTAAAAGTTATTTTAAGCTCTCAAACTAATTACTTATATATTTTTTTTGAAAATATTTATTGAAGATTTTTTTACCGTGCCTTGAAGCTAGCACACATACATATTATTTGAATTGAGCTCTTAAAAAGTCAACTGACATTTATGTTGAGATTCATTCTTCTTACAAGAAATAGTCTTGACCTAATAGAACACAAGAAAATCATTGATTAAAAGCCTAAGATTGATGTTAGCTTACCAAAACTGATAAAAAACTTTATATTGTGTTGTTCTATGAAAATAATGTTGATAAATGCATGCAAATAGAGGCTAAGCTTATTTGCCCTTATAGGCAAGAGTGACAATATGGATTATCCTTTGGCTTTTCTATATCTAACAATGTAATTGAGATGAAGCATTAGCTTTTAGGCTAGAATTAGCCACCAGTCTAAATATGAAAGACCTAATTGTCTATACTTATTCACAGCTAGTTGCTCACTAGGTGAATGGCGAATATGAAGTTCAAGATCTAACACTCGTTAAGTACCACACCATTATCCACTAACTCAATCAACCTTTATAACCCTGTCTCTCGAATAAGTTTCTCATGTTGACAACACCAAGGTTGACTTTTTATCCAAATTGGTAGCTTTCATTGTGATAAAAAAATGTGGCAAAATCTTTCCAAAGTAAGTACCAATACTTTGATACTTACAAGCTACCCTAATTTTATAAATAAAAGAAGAAAACAGTTGGATAACCTCTATTAAGGCTTGCTTTAAAGGCAAGTATTTTTATGACCCCAAATTGAATATGACAATTCATAAGAACATGACTTGATATGCACTTTTAAAGGATACACTTTACAAGAAAGCTTTCTCTTTCTTCTTTCTTAGATGCATGTCACCATTTGAGGTAGAGTATGTTTTAAGAAAAATCCATGAAATAATATAAGGCCATCATATAGGTAGATGAGCATTAGTACAAAAGGCACTATGATACAGCTATTATTGGTCTCCTATGAAGACAAAAACAATCAAACTAGTCAAAAAATGTAATAAATATTAACAGTTTACAAGGTTTCGAGATAGTCTGTAAAAGCACTTAATCAGATTTACAAGTCATGGCCATTTGCACAATGGGATATTGATATCTTTGGTCCATTCTTTATGGCAATTGCCAAGAAAAAGTTCATGAATTTGGCTTGTGACTATTTCACTAAATAGGTGAAAGTTGAACCCATAGTAACCATCACCGTTAAAATAGTAGAGGACCTTGTGTGAAAGTTTGTAATGTGCAGGTTCAATTTCCTTCACACTATCATGGTAAACAACAAAACATAATTCCAAGCCGACAAACTAAAATAATTTTGCCAAAATTTCAAGATAGCTTTGATTCATAGCTTGGTAAACCACCCAAACCAATGGTCAAGTAGAGTTGATGAATCAGAATATCTTAATCGCCCTAGAAAAGAAACTTGATAAAGCAAAAGGGGCTTGGGTAGAGGAAGCTTTTGGGATACTTTAGGCAATCAAGACTACTAACCATTTGATGACAAGAGAAATGACATTCACTCTTACTTACAAGAAAAAAATGGTGATACCTGTTGAAAATGGGTAACATACTCCGAATAGCACATTTCAACCTTAAAAAGAATGAAAAAGCCTTGAGAGCTAATTTGGACCTATTACAAGAAACTAGGGATTTAGCTAAAGTAAATATGGCCGTCAGGTACTAAAATTCTCGAGTCAAGAATGGGCATTTCCATGTAAGAGACCTAATACTTAAAAACTATGAAGCTAGCAAACTAATGGGGGAAATAAAAAAGTTATTGTCAAACTGGGAAAGACCATATCAAATTTCTGCCATCATTCATTTTGGAACATACTCACTTCAAGACATGTAAGGCAACCCTATACCAAGAACACGAAATGCTATTCACTTGAAAAAAAATATTAACTCTAATAGCATCTAACATCATGTTACCATGTTTTTTAGGTTTATTGCTTTATCATGTTTAATAGTGCTTATTCCTTTTATGTATGCATTTGGATTTCACTAGCTCCTTTTGTAAGACTCATGTACAAGAAATCTTAATGAAAGAAAAGTGGCATTCTATTGCCTTACTCCACTTATCCTGT
Organism: Durio zibethinus; assembly: GCF_047325235.1. Classification (NCBI taxonomy): domain Eukaryota; kingdom Viridiplantae; phylum Streptophyta; class Magnoliopsida; order Malvales; family Malvaceae; genus Durio; species Durio zibethinus. The sequence goes on from NC_143181.1 coordinate 6,274,656, forward strand.
GTAATATATCCATTTTTTGTTTAAGGCATATTGGCAAACACAAACCCTGCTTCTTGCCTACACGCCTAATGCACCTCATGAGCAACCTTAATTTCATGTTAAGGCCCTTATTCCAACATGCCTAATGTGCCTTGCACATCACCTTAATCTCACATTAAGGCTCTTACACCAACATGTCTAATGAGCCTCGTATGGCTTCTTTAACTTGCATTGAAGCTCCCACACCAACACACTTAATGAGCCCTGCATGCCACATTAATCTTGCTTTAAAGCTCTCACGCCAATATGCCCAATGCCCCTACGTGCCATTTTTATCTTGCGTTAAAGCTCCCATGCCAACATGCTCAATGTGCTCTACATGCCACATCTCTTTTATGATTAAAGTTCTTATGCCAGCCCGCCTTGAGCGCCACTACTACTCTTTGTTATGACTTCTATGCCAACATGCTTAAATAAGACTCACATGCCATACCAAACACCAACAACATCACAGCAGAGAACCATCTTGTAACAAGGTACACGTACACCCAAAAAAGTTTATTTTACTTTTTAATGAGAAATCATGCTTAAGTGCTACCATGCTATATCTTGTACTTTTCCTTTAACAAGGTTTACTCTTAGTTTATTGAATATCATAACATTATTTCATCAAACAATAAATAAGTTTTTGCCTAAGTTAAAGGTTCAGAAGCACTGCCTTCCATACGAACAGAAAAGCCATCATATGGAGTTGTTAAATTTACTAATCCTCTTTGAGAATTTGGGCATGAGTTTAGTTTAAAGTTATGTGAACTTTTATGCACGTAAAGATCGTCTTATGATGTTACCTAAATTACTTAGTGCTCCCATGAAACTGAAATAAACTTAGCCTAATTTAAGCAAACTTCTACATCTACAAGAAACCATTATCTCCGGATACTTAGTATTAACAACCAAACAAGTGGAAAACCACAAAGTCCGTGATACAAATAGGGACAAAGGGCAAACTTGCAGTCACTAAAACAACTTTGGATTATATAAAGTTATGAAAGTATGATTGATTGTCATCATAGACAAGTCGAAATATCTAAGTTTTAATGAGTTACCAAAAGACTTTTTAACTTAGCACTTTCACACAGCAACATGGGGCTTTACCTCATGTTATTCCATAAAGGTGGACATGTGTGAAAGTCAAAATTGTATAAAGCAAATATGAGATGAGAGTTGCTAAAGAAACTTTCGTTTTATTTATGATCATTGTATCAATACAAGAATTCAACTAAAAACAACTATAAAAATCAAAATACAAAAAATGTGTATACAATCTTTAAGAAGCAGCAAGAGATAGAACACCATCAACCTTAGGAACTGGAGCAGCATCAGTTAGAACAATGGGAGGGTCACTTGGAGTAAGGGTAATGGCATCAGTCTCATGCCCAACTAGAGCTGGCTCAGCCTCAGAACTACTAGCCTGAGGATCCCTAATAGCAACGGGTAAGCATTCAAGTCAAGGCCTGCTAAGATCCTGCCAACCTTTTCAGACACCCTTACCCCCTCAAGTTGGGCCAAGTCTTTTGGATACTCTACGTTGAAACTCTCTGGTGGCATCCTCGTCTTTGAGAAGTCCACCTTTCTCAAGTCTAGAGGCCACAACTGCAGCTGCACTTGATACATGGCTGACAGCCTGTACTGCTCGCTAGTGGCCAAGCAGACACTGGTTCACTCATCCTTTTGCTCCGCCAACCTCTTGGAGGACTCATCACATTCTCCTTTCAACTTTGTCTTAAGCTCTGCCAACTCCTCCAGTTGCCATGCCTAAGCTAAGTTCTGGTCCCTCACCACTTCTGCTTGGTTAACATAGGTAGTGATCACCACCTACTCACCTTACTATTTATTCTTCTCTTCCTCTACCTTCTTAAGGCGAACAGTTGCAGCATCCAAGCATTGTTTTAAGGCAGTGTTCCTCCCAGTGGCTTCCTTCAAGTGGGTCTACAGCTCCTCCACATTCTTTTGCAGGGTCGTGTTCAAGGTCTCCAGGCCCTCGATGGAGGCATTCCTCTCCTGCAACAGTATCTCCTGGTTGGCCCTGGTCTAGACTTCCTTCTGAAGCATTTCCCCTTTGCAGCGTAAATCCTCCACTAGTAGCCTTACATACTCATAAAGGCCTACCTAAATTAGCTAAAGGCTGCCTAATACACATACTCATTATTAACAATTTATTCAGCATAGAAGAATCACAAACAAAAAATACTAACTTTATCAAATGCTTACCTCAGCAGCCGTACAGAACTCAACTTGCAGGTTGTTGAGAAGGGGAATTGCTGTATCTTCTCCCTCACAAAGCGAGGTACGCTGGTCATGACCCACAGACAGGCTGCTTTAGCAGGAAAGAAGGTCGTAGGCCGCTAGTTGATAGTAGTAAAAGCTGACGAAGACATTCTGTCCAATTTGTTGCCAGGGTACTCAACAACGAGTGCAGCAGCCCGCAAGCAGGTCTCTATCTCCTCGTTTGCAGGCCTGTTTATACTGGTGCTGACCACTACAGATGGAGTAGTAACAACTGATGGAAGAGGTTCTACAGGAGTAGGGATGGTGCTGGCAGTAGTAGTTGTCAGAGGGATGAGCCATGATGGAGTTGGCCTGGCGGGACCAAGTGGAGGCACACTTGATACCGCAACAGGAAGCCCTATAGGAGCGTGGGTAGTCGTCGCACGTTGAGCCCCACTGGTGGGCACCACAGCACTGGGCGCACTTAAGTTTCTCACTAGTTTTTTTTTTTTTTATTTTTATTTTACAGAAGCGGGATTGACCTGCAGAGTCCTCTTTCCTTTTTCTTCTCTTGCTAAAGTACCTTTGCTTAAGTGTTATTTACAGGCTGTTTCAATTTTCAATTTCAGCGTCCTTTGCTTTTGTGGTCATTTCTTTTAATTTGGATTTAGGCAGGTAAGAAGTATGAAAATAAGCACACAAAAGACATTATTTCTAGATTCTTTTTCATGGGCGATGGGTACTAAAAACTTTTGTTGAATTGACATAATTTTTCATCAATTGTCCCGTACTGTAACTTGTATTTATTTTAATTTTCAGTAACATTTAATTAAGAATTTTTGTTCGGTTAGAGAATCTAAATTAAACAAGTTGCCTTCAAATCAAAACAAAATCTTTCAAGGAAAACTAGACATTATTGAAGTGTAGTAGTTATTGAACCTTAAAGATTGCAAAGGCACAATCAACATAGCTGTAATCAAGTTATTTGCTACATCTACTCTATTTTAAATCTTTGAAAGGCAAACAGGGACAAATAATTGCGATTGCAATCACGGATTCACAAATTTGAACCAACCTAAAAATAGGATTGGAAAAAACAAAAAGATTTGGTTAGATTTCCATTTTGCGCATAAAAATTATATGGTTTTACAAGTTTTACTGTTGTTTTGAACTTCATGATATACCCATGAGCTTGATCGCCTATTCATTTTGTCACACGTGATGTTTTATCTTATCCAAAACATTTTCATTGGACAAGCACTCAATAAATAATTCATTAAACATTAAGCCCAGGGCGAATTTAGGGACAGACATGAGCCATAGCTCTTTCAAAAAATTTTGATAACATTTTAATATACGCCGAGACCCAACCCTTACTATAAAACTTGATCTTCTTTTTCAATTTAGTTCAATACTAGTAAAATCTCCCTCGCTTTGTTACAGGAAGCATCAATATTTGTATTTTTTTAAAGTATAAATCAATAGTTTTTTGTATTTAGTAAAATTTAAAATTTACAAATATATTATTTATTTTGAATTCTTCTTACTCCTTATTCTTCTCTTTTTCTTTTGTAGATTGTCTTTTTCTTTCATCAAAGGATTCAAAATTTTTTACTTCATTTTAAAGATCTAAATTGAAAGAATTAATATGTATACTTAATAACATTTTAGTTTTTCACAAAAAAAATATTAAAAATAAAAATAATACAATGTAAAAAAAAATAAAAAAACAGCACGCTAAATCCAAAAAAAAAAAAAAAAAAAACTATTTTAGATATACAAAATATTCAAAATTATATATATTTGCCCAACAAATTATTATATTTCTTCTCAAAAATCCAAAATTCTAAAGCCCATTTAACTATGTAATATAAAAAAGACTCACACAACTCAAAAATATTTCAACTATACTTGTCAATTAGATGCGTTGTGTAGACAACTTTCATAATATGTTAGATGTTAAATTTGGGTTCTTCTTTCATAATTTTGTTGGCTTCGTCATTGATTCAAGCATATGATGGTTTGAAAATTACATAAATATATCAATATATATTTTAATCTAGAGAAAACTAGGTGGTTGTTGTACAAAGTTTTCGATGTTGAATTTATGAACAACAATCTTTGACTTTGAATTTTTGGGTATCTAAAGGTTTCTCAATGCTAGATATTTAATTTTTTTTCATTTATTAATCATATTTTGCAAAACTATTCAATACATTGAGCTGTATTAATTTATCAATTTTTATTTTAAAATTCGGTGTTTATTTAAATTTTTTTAATTAAAAGCTTGACGAAACTTAACTGTATAAAAAACTTTATTGAAGTTTTATCTATTTTTCTGTTTTACCGCCAACAAATCCAAGCGCAAAAGAAGTCTTATTATTATATAGTACAACTACCCTCGAGCGCTTGGTACGCAGCACTTACAAGATATTGACCATGAACAGTGGCTTGATATCGTTAGAGGCTTTTCAATTATATATATAATTTCAACTATAGATTTGTTATTTGCATTTAATAATGCAAAACTAGCTTGATACTTGATAGATCATGACAGTATCATAAAAAATGTTAAATTGACATCATCTTACATATATGTTAAATATTGATTTTTTATGATCTGATATTTAAGTTAATCTCATTTATTTATTGTCAATTCCTTTTAAGTGGAATGATTAATATGATAGTAGAACTCATGTTCTTATATATTATTCGTACATATACTTTTATTTATTATTTTTTTTAAGTTTGTTACATGATAAACTTTTTTTTTACCTACAAATGATGGAGATTTGTTAAAATAATATTATTTCATATTTATTAAATATTAAATTTTATGTGATTTTATATTTAAATAAAAATTTTTATTTTTTATTAATTAATTTTAAATTAAATACTTATCCCAATAAAAAATTGAAACATTCATGATACCACACATATGAATCCAGATGGAATGCTACCCTTCTTTAATCCAAATTGGAAATCTTAATCAGAATTATATATTTTCATTGTCGACATCATTCGTACAAATAAAATATAGCCCATATTGTAGAAAGCCAAAATTCATCAGAATTATGAGATCATCCAGGATAAGAAAACTGAAAGCTTAATTTTCCACACCTTTCCTTCTGGAATAATAAAAATTTGATGCGTGCTTACAAACAAGTCTTAATATAATATTACATGAACAGTGATCACTAGCAACTTGTATAATTTTTTACCTTCGAAAACCTTTTTCAATCCAATCATCTTTTCTCAAGCCTTAGCACATCCACAAGTTCGTACGATTGTTCTTACTCTATCATAAAAAATAATAGCCAAAGTTGCCATCCATGTGAAAAATAATATGTTTTGGTGAAATATTTTGGCAAGATATATTCTCCACAAAAGGTTGTTGTAACCAACTTTAAGAGTATGTTTGGTACTGTGATTAGAGTATATATAGAGTGTATATATATATATATATATATGCATTTATATATATATATATGCATTTATATATATATATATATGCATTTATATATATATATATCGATTAGACCATAATTGTCTAATTTAGTAACAAATACAATATCAAACAAGATTAAAATTGTTATTAAAAATCCTTAGTAAAGAGAGTTTGTTCTCAGTTGTAAAAGCATATGTAATTTATTGCACAATCAATAATCACAATAACAAATCAAACAGGGCCTATAAGATAAACAATTGAAAGTATGCTCACGCCTAAACCAAATTTCTATCCTGTAATCATATATTTAGATTATAATTCTAAATATGTTGATGGTGTTTTTGGGTGTTAGTTGAGGGAGCTATATGAAGGGAAGCTCGAACATGTAGTAAGAAAGTATGATTAAAAGGCGCTAAAGCTGATTCTCTAAGATGCATTCCAACACTCAAGTTAGTAAAAGTGTTGTAGAGTTTAGTGAGGAAAAAGGTATATAGCAAATATTAAGGAAGCTTCAAGGACAAGGATGTTTAGTTCATATCATACCTAGACCTCCTTTTTACTTTATATGTGATAGGAAATGAGGTGATATGACTAAGACAATTAACAGTTAATGGTGAGTTTACATGAAACTCAAGAAAAGGTTACATAGGTGATTGTGGGCTGCATTTAATGATCACAAGTAAGCATGGATTACACTTAATAATCACAAGCAAGTTGGACACCTATTATGTTGTTCTGAAGTGATGCCTCGATGGGACGTTAGTGGAGGTAGTTAGGTGAGTGTTAGGTGAGTCCCCCCTTAGCAAAAGCGAGGGTTTAGATGTCGACCCCCACTTATGTTGATGTGATAGTTGGACGTATTTTAATTTGACAATCATGAGAGTTAACCTTATTTACTGAATAAACAAGTATAATAATTTCCCGCCTAAGTATGAAGGGTGTTATAAAGTGATTGCCTTCAGACCTTTGGCAAAAGTTGGGAAAGATGCATTTGATGGGAAGTTAGTGCGACAAGAGACATTGCTTCAGTGGACCTTGCATGATGATGTGTCTCTTTTTGGCGAATGATGCCATTTTGGTTAGCTATGTTGATGATGTGTCCATTGGAGGTGAGAAATGTTGTTTTGGCTAGCTATGTGTTTTTTTTTTAGATACAGGGAACAATAAGTGAGAACTTAAAAAAAATTTTATATGTGATAGTATGTTACTCATATAGTGCGTGTGAGTGGAACGTGTCTGTAGGTGCATTGTTGGACATGTACTTGTGTTTCTAAATTATGTTGCTATGTAAGATACGTAGTGCAATGGACTTTATGAGTTGTCAACCACAATTAATGGGTTTAAATTTTAAATTGTACTAGTTAAATGAAGTGAGGAATAAATGTGTCTTTTTGAAAAAATGTGCAATCAAAGGGTCAACTCTAATTAGGAATTAACATGGATCATTTTGTGACAGGTTAAAATGGTATTTTAATTCATACGATTTCAATCGTGCTGTTTGGTTAGGTATAAATAAGAGAGATAAAAAATTTTAGATTTACTTTTGCAATTTGTGAGTAAGAGTGAACTATTTATTTGAGTTTTGCGCTATCTATGATTTTATCACTGTTTGCTTGTGAAACATTTTATGGGTAAGTAATTTTTTGGATTTTCTTATGTTTGTTTGATTTTTATGAGAGAAATGGCACCAAAGAAAAGGTTGTTATTGAGAGCTTGAGTGATGATCAAAGTACTAGACTGTATATAACAACTACTAAGAGTCAGGGTAAAGGGAGAGATGGTTAGGGTAAAGGTCATAGAGGTTAAGGATCTCATAGTAGTGGTGGTTATGATCATGGCATTGTTATTAAGAAGGTAAGGGCTCCTGGTTCTAGGGAAAATGTCCTTAACAATGGCAAGGAAAAGGGGAAAAAATAAAGGGAAAAAGAAGAAAGTAGTGGTGGAAGAGCCTAAAGACTTGTCACTATAAGGTAGTGCCCTTAATGGTGGCATTGTGATTACCACTCCAATGTGACAACAACCATGGTAATGTAGGTCCTATACTATGTGGCTTTCAATCTAAGAAACTCAATGTATTTCATGTTGTTTTACCATTAGCCAAATCAAGTCAAATGAAAGAATGACGAGGTTCTATCTATATAACTTTCACCAAAGGTTCCACTTGGCACTGCACCCTTTTTTCTACCTGGTGCTAGCCATCTTTAACTTGAAAACCTTGCATATAGTACCGAATACATGGGCAATCATAGTGGCTTACTTCATTTACTACTTGAAGAAGTGGTTTTCCTTAGTGAACGTAATTTTAGAGTTGTACATGCTAAGGGAGATTAATGAGTGGTTGTATTACTTTCAAGAATATGTGTGATTATATGTAGTGGATCTACCCTCTAATAGTTTTTCCTTGTATGACAAATTTGTGATGGATTACACTAAGATACCTGGTATGTAGTTTAACTTTAAGATTAAGTGGCCTTTTGCCAACATGTCGTAACGTCTAGATCCGGGGATCTATCGCTAGACATGGACTTTTAGGGAGTCACCACCAATCTTTTTTTTATCTAGGTGCGATTGGACACCTAAAGAATCTGTCCTTTCAGGGAACACCTAAATTTAAGGGTCCCTAAAAGAATAGGTTCAAGTCTGCTAACCAGAACAGGGTTCGGGAGTTCGGTTACGTGTGAGGAAGGTTATAGCACCCTCACAACGCCCATCAAAAGATGGTACCAGCTTAAATTTGTGCTATCCAAAAGCTTTAAAATTTTATCAAGCAGTTAATTATTGAAAATTATTCTCAATTGACTCTAATACTTTTAGCAGAAAATTGAGAAAATTCCCTCACCTCAAGAGTATGTAAGAAAAACTACTGTTTCACTTACAGAGGCTCCGTCGTCGGATTATTTAAAGAAAAATCAAAATCAAAATCAAAATAAAAAGGAAGGAAAGGATGATTGTTCTTGTGTAGGGAAAATTGATACTTTCAACTTTTCTCCAAAAATCTTTTTGAAAATTTATTTTTAAGGAAAATTGATACTTTCAACTTTTCCCTAAAAATATTTTTTGGAAATTTTGATTTTCAAGAAAAATTGATACTTTCAACTTTTCCTCAAAAACCCTTTTTTCTGAAATTTATTTTTAAGGAAAATTGATACTTTCAACTTTTCCTCAAAAACCCTTTTTTTTTAAATTTATTTTTTTAAGGAAAATTGATATTTTCAACTTTTCCTCAAAATCTTTTTTTTGAAAATTTATTTTTAAGAAAAATTGATACTTTCAACTTTTCCCCAAAAATAAGTTTGGAAAGCTTTTTTTTTAAGGAAAATTGATACTTTCAACTTTTCCTCAAAAATATTTTTTTTGAAATTTTATCATTTTATTTATTTATTTTTTTTTGAATTCACTCAAAAATTAATATATAAATAATAGGCAAAACAACAAAAAAAATATCAAAATAAAACACACCTTGACTCAGGATTGTAACTTGACTTCACACATAAGAAACTGTTCGACTTGTAGCTCAAGCTCCATTTGCTGATGTGGGCTAACGGCTCGGGTGGCAATGGAACACAGGCCATCGTTTCAATTTCTGCCCCTTTTCTAAAGTTTTTAGAAATACATAGCTGCAAATTCCCAAAGGTTTCCAGATTCTGGTGCCAGTGTCGCCCCATGCCTCCATCACTGGTCGCCGTCACTGATATCCGTTGACTGTCGCTCCCCGACCTTCATCCAATTACCAGTTTGCTTTGAAACCTTCGACCGAACTAGTCTTGGCCTTCTCTTTCACGTATTCTAGCTGGAATTTATGAAAAAAAAATCCTGGAATTGGTGTAAATTCGAGATCAAAATCGCAGTCTACCTTTCTAGAGACCAAAGCCTCATCGTCAGAGATAAGCTGGTCTGCCCATTCAGAAAAATCAAGAAAACCTGGATCTGTAGACCAAGAACCATTATTTTCTTTATTGTAATGACTCGATATTGTAGATTGAGGCAGTGCTGAATTTGACGATTGTAGTAATGGCAACGCTGCAGCATTAGTTGGTGACACTTCACTATTAGGGGGTACACGAGTTGCATGGACCAGAGGCCTTGTCATCAGTTCCCTTTTTGCGGACACCGGTTGAGTGTCAGGCAACTTTAAATATGTCTTTTCCAAATGTGTTGAAACAGCTGGTAAAGATGATGTCATTCCTCCAAACACCCCCAGGTTACCGGGCTGCCTTGCACCTGGTCTCTGAATGGATAAAGAAGGCCGTGCCTCCATGCCAATAAAAGTTCTCGAAGCCCCCTTGTTACTGCGCCAAATGCCAAAAAAACTAGATAGAAACCTCATAGTATTCAAAACCCACCAAAAAGAATCGAATCCAAAATTTTCACTGCCACCCAGTTGGTTGACGGCCTTAACAAAGGCTTCATGAAGTTCTGGAATTGTTGCTGGTTTGATAGTACACTCGTTGGGTTTTTGTGGCAAAAGTGGTGGCGAAAGTAAAGATAGTTTGTGGTTCTTGCCAGTTGGCTGATGGATTTTGGGGTGTGCTCAAGCAAAATTGGTAGCGGGATCAGGGAATATTTTTTGTCAGTTTCTGATCTCTGGATCTTTCTTCCTGTTGCTGCTCCTTAGCTTCCTGTAATTTCTGCAAAAGAGTAATCAGCAATATAAGAGAAAGAATCGAAAGATGAACCAAACACTGTTCACGGTTGCGTTCCAGCAATAAATCAGATGTAGAATTATATTCAGTATCCTCATCAACAAGATAATCAAAGGACGAAGTAAACTGCAGGTCTCCTTTGGACCCTAGAGCCAGTGATGAAGTCGTTCGAACACTGGCAAGAATTAAGTGGAAGAGGCCAGGAGTCCAACCATATACTGGCCAATAAGCAAGAGCTGATGCGCCAAGTTGGCAGACGACTTCAAAACCAGGGACAGAATCAGGATAGGCAGAGGATAAATCAGCTGCCCAAGCTGCAAGCTTGGGGCTTACTTCTCCATGCCATCGTAACAATGCCTTTCAGTTTTTCTCATTTTCCTATTCGGATTCCTCCTACTATTCAGATTCCTCCTCTATCTTTTTTATGTTTTTTTTTCTCTCCTATTCGGATTCTTCTTCTCTCTTTTTCTCCTCCCTCCTCTCTAAAAGGCTGAAGAACTCCGGTTGAATGTTCGTCGGATTCTGGAAAATGTCACCGGAATCTGGAAAATTTCGCCTGAAGTTAGCCGGAAGTTGGTCGGTTTCTGGAATTTTAGTCGGAAACTGGGCATATCGTCGGAAACTTCAAGTTTGACCGGAATATTCACCGGAAAATTCAAACTGCGTCGGAAAATTCAACCAAAATCTGGAATTTTCCAGAAATTCCCAGAAAAAATCGCCAAAAATTTCTAAAAATTTTTTCTCACTCCCAGAACACTCATAAACTTTTCTTAGCTTCCTATACGCCTTCTTTTCTCTCAAATCAGTAGCTTTAATTACTATTTTTTGTGTGTTCAGTCTACCACAGGGGTCGTTTATATAGGGATTGATCAGGAGTTTCTGATCAATCCCAATTCCCCTTTGGACGGGAATTCAATCTTTGAATCCAGTCTGGACTCTTCTGATTGAATTCCCACTCCCAGTGGGATTCTTCAACTTTCAATCCTAGCCCTCCAAAATAAAAATCAAAATAAAAAAAAAAACTAGATAATTAGAAAAGATAAATCAGAAGATATTATAGGATAAAAATAATAAAAAAAAATCAGATATATAATTAGATAAGTAAAAATACAAAAATAAATAAAATAAAAAAGATAAAAAAAAATATATATATACATATTAGTAATAATACATAAATAATAAAATACACATAAATATTAAAAAATAAATAAATAAATATATACATATATTAATACATAATAATAATAATAAATAATACAATACATAAAATACAAAAGAAAGAAGAAAAAAAATACAAGATAAAATTTAATTGGGCTTACCCATTTGGGCCAGGCCCAATTGATCTGGGTCGGACCCAATTGGGTGTCTACACAACACATTGATGATAGAGACTCTAAAGTTTAGGGAGGAAGAGTTGAAATAGATGAATGCTCTAAAGGATGCAAAATTTTCTTACTAAGAGTAGGCTATTCGAAAGAATATCCATAACTATTGTCGTAACGATTTTGAGATCACCAGAAGTAAATGAGTGTTTTAAAATTGAAATAAATAGGGAGTCATCACCAATCTTTGTTAGGATGTGATTAGCCACCCAAAAGTTTATCTTTTTAATAAAACTATAAAAATGGGTTTGAAGTTTATCAAAAAGCTAAATTTCAATCTATGAAAAATTAGGTTGGGTCTGAGAGTTAGTTACGTGTGGAAAAAGATTAGCACCCCCACAATGCCCATAAATTGATACCATTTAATTACGTGCTATTTTCGGTATTGGATAAAAATGGTTTTAATTTGAAATTTAAAACTAATTCCCTTCATTTTGAAAAATAAAATTTTGCTAAAATTTTTATTTAGAAATATTGAAAAAATCTTTAAGTTAAAGAATTATCTTAAAATTCTCTAACATCTAGGCAGAATTTACAATAACTCTTTTCGCTTAAGATTTAACATAACAATCCTTAAAATGAAATAACACTCTTTATAAAAAATTGTTGGTGACTCTCCAACATCTAGGTAAAGTACCAAGAATTATTTATTTCAGAATGTTATTTTTATTTTATTTTGTAATATCACAATTTTTTTAAAAAGTATTATTCATTTTTATTATAAAATATTTTATCACCAAGTAGTAAATAAAAATTAAAGACAGAATAGCGCAAATAATTATTGATAATAACATGCTAACGTATGTATGCCAATGAATGTTATGTAGGATGAGATGCAATTTTAAAATTAGATTCTTAAATATAATGAGACTACCATGACTCTCCAACATCTAGGCAGAGTTTAGGTGCAACTGTTTATATTTAAGATACCAATTTACTGTTATTCTTTTTATTTTTTAATCTTATTATTAATGCAAATTAAGAAATCATGTGAAAAGACTTAATGAAGTAAAATTTCCTAAATACCCCATCATCTAGGCAGCATTCGGGAACAAATTGCTTCAAACGAAATTTTCACATGTGTCCTTAGGATTTTTAGGATGTTTTGAGTAAGGGCTTGAGTAGAGGTTTTGAAGGTTTGGTTTTAAGGTTTAGAGGGTTTTAAGGCTTAAATTTTAGGATATGGAAGGTTTAGGGTTTTGATTTTAGAGTTTGGAGATTTTAGGGTTTGGGTTTTGTGGTTTGAGGTTTTGATTTAAGAGTTTGAATTTTAAGGATTTTGGATTTTGGGGTTTTGATTTTTAAGGTTTCGGATTTTAGGAGTCTGGATTTAAGGGATTTTAGATTTTTAGGGGTTTCGAATTTTAGGATTTTTGATTTTATGGGATTTTAGATTTTATGTGTTTTAGAAACCTAGGATTTTGAAAATTAAAAATTAGTGTTTAAGGTTTCGTTTTTAAGAAAATACAAACATCTTAAAAATCTCCAACATCTAGGCGAATTTTTGAAGCAAGTTCGATTTTAATGATTTTTTTAAAATTAATTAAAAATTTCTTATATATATTTTATTTTATTTTATTTTTTTCATGAAAATTTATTAATAATAATTTTCCAACATCTAGGCGAAATTATTTCTTTAGAAAAAAATCTTTTATTCCCTCCAACATCTAGACAGGAAAAATAATAATAATAATAATTTTTTGAGCATTTTTAATATATATTTTTAATTATTACTTGTTTTCAATTTTATTATTATTAAAACAATTAAACAAAAAAACTTATCCTAACAAATTTAAAATTTATCATACATAAATATAAAAAAAATTCTTAAAATAAAAAAAATATATAAAATTATTAGAAAATTCAAAAAAAAAAATTTTTTTTTACTTGAACTGGACCGGTCAATGGTCCGATCAATGATGGTTTGGTTGGACCGAAAAAGGTTCGGTTCAACGGTGGTTCGATTGAGTCGGCTGAGGCACGGTTCAGGTCGATCCAAGGAGCAATTCGATCCGATCTGATCAAACCGATTCAGAGCCGCTGAGAAGTCGAGTTAGCGGGTCAATTGCACGGACCTCGAGTCGGGTCTGGGTCAACGCACGGATCCTCTACGCTTGAAACGGTGTCGATTTGGTCCTATGCTCAAAATGACGTCGTTTTGCCATTATGCTTTCCATGAAAATCAAAATTTTTTTTCAGCTTATTTTCTGTTTCAGAGGAAAGAAAACGAGAGAGAGGGCTCTGGGAGAGGTCCAACACTGTCGTCGTCTGGCAGCCGGAGCATCGCACCAGCTACTGCCTGTGCCACCGTCGGTGGTGGTCGCTGGTGATAAAAAATTTTGAAATCCTCCTGGAGGCTTTTTCGACATGATCTTTCTAGATCCGATCTTTTTTTCATCGAAAATGGCCCCGATCGACGTAGATAGAGGTTCAAAGTTTTCTGTTCTTTTTTTTTTTCTTCTTTTTTTTTAAAAAAACTTAAACTAATAACCTTTTTTTTTTGTTACAGGTACATCCTTTGCGCTGGGTTCCTCACCGATTCGACAAGGACTGTGGTTTCTGTTTTATGTTTTTTTTTTATGTTTTGGTAGTTTATTTTTTTTGTAGTGTTACTCCCCCTCAATCTCTATTTTTGGTTTGGCTAGGAGCTCTATTTATAGAGCTCGACCGTTCGTGTTTGAGGGAAGGGCATGGGGTGTAAGCACGAGCCCCATGCCTCTTTATTTCTTCTGTATTTTTTGGTAGTAGGGTAGGATGAACAGGGTATGGGTAAGGGATGGGTGGTATGGTATAATAACCAGAGGGGTAGTAATGGTGCCGGGGATGGCACCACTGCCATCCTTGATTTCTCTTTTTTTTGTTTTGTATTTTTTTTGTATTTTGTATTATTTTTGGTATTTTTGTGTATTTTATATTTTATATTTAATAATATTATTTTTTTTGGATAAAATTGATGTCCACAGCTGCCCCTTTTTGCACATTACTGATAATCAGTAATAGGGCAAAGATAAAGACAATAATTTTGTCTAGAATCTAAACAAATTTTTTTTTCTTTTTTTTTACAGGTCAGGTCAAGTGATAAAAAAAACGACATCGTGTACTGAAAAATAAAGAATCGATTAAGGCAACACCGAAAGTCAAATAATAAAGAAAGTGATCGGGACGACACTGCAAGTCAAGGAATAACAAGATCAGGATTGAACTTGGATTGAATCACAAGTAAAAAATGAGGAGACTGGGATTAAACCACGAGTTAGGATTAAACTGTGAATCAGAGAATAAAGAGATCGAGATTAAACTGTGAATCGAAAAATGACGTTCACTTGAATTGAATCGCAAGTCAAAAAAAACAAAGATCGAGAATAAATCACTAGTAAGAGGTTAACAGCAACAATCGAGATTAAACTACGATTTTAAATTAACGAGATCGAGATTGAATCGTAAATCGAAGAATAAAGAGACCGGGATTGAACCGTGAGTCAAAAAATGACGTTAACTTGGATTGAATCACAAGTCAGAAAATAAGAAGACTGAGAATAAACCACGAGTCAGGGGTTAACAATAACAATCAAGATTAAACTGTAATTTTAAATTAAAGGGATTGGGATTGAATTGCGAATTGAAGAATAAAAAGATCAGGATTAAACCACGAGTCAAAGATTGACAACGACTGGGACTAAACCTCAAGTTAAAAAAATAAACAATCAATCAGGAGAACACCGCGAATCAAATTTATGCTCAGAGGTCTTAGAAATCATGCCTGGAGGTCTTAGGAATCATGCCCGGAGGTCCTATAGAATCAACTGAGATAACACCGCTAGTCAAACATAATGAATCGATCGGGATAATACCGTAAATCAAAATTATGTCTGGAGGTCTTACAGAATCATACCCGAAAGTCTTACAGAATCAACTGGGATAACACCACAAGTCAAAAGATAAAGAATCGATTGGGATAATACCAAGAATCAAAATTATGTCCGGAGGTCTTAGAAATCATGCTCGAAGGTTTTATAGAATCAATTGAGATAATACTACCAGTCAAAAATAATGAATCGATCACGATAATATCGTGAATCAAAATTATGCCTGGAGGTCTTACAGAATCATGCCCGAAGGTTTTACAAAATCGACTGGGATAACACCACAAGTCAAAAGCTAAAAAATCGATCGGGATAACACCACGAATCAAAATTATGCTCGGAGGTCTTAAAAATCATGTTTGAAGGTTTTATAGAATTGACTGGGATAACACCGCCAGTCAAAAATAATGAATTGATCGGGATAACACCATGAATCAAAATTATGCTTGGAGGTCTTATAGAATCGACTGGGATAACACCATAAGTCAAAAGATAAAGAATCGATTGGGATAACACCACGAATCAAAATTATGCCCGAAAGTCTTAGAAATCATGCCCGGAGGTCTTATAGAATCATGTCCGGAAGTCTTACAGAATCGATTGGGATAACACCACAAGTCAAAAGATAAAGAATCGATTGGGATAACACTGTGAATCAAAATTATGCCTGGAGGTCTTACAGAATCGACTGGGATAACACCATAAGTTGAAAGATAAAGAATCGATTGGGATAACACTGCGAATCGAATTTATGCCCAGAGGTCTTACAGAATCGATTGGGATAACACCACAAGTCGAAAGATAAAAAATCGATCAGATAACACCGCGAATCAAATTTATGCTCGGAGGTCTTTGAAATCATGCCCGAAGGTTTTATAGAATCATGCCCGAAGGTCTTAGAGATTATGCTCAAAGGTCTTACAAATCTCAAAATCTTTGAATGCTCCTCATAATCAAAGGCAATGAAACTTTAAAAATTTAAAAATCTTTTACTTAAACGTCTTGAAAGTTATGCACAGAGGCTTTAAAGATTATGCCCGGAGGTCTTAAAAGTTGTGTCCGGAAGCATTACAAATTTTAAAATCTTTGAATGCTTCTTATAATCAGAGGCAATGAAACTTTAAAAATTTGAAAATCTTTTTAAACATGGCTTTCGTCTGATCAGAGATTTTTGAGACTCTAAAGATCTTTTCTGAGAAAGGTTCCCTCTAAACAAAGGCTTTGAAATCTTGATTGAAATTGGCTCCTTTTAAGTAGAGGCTATGAAATCTTGATTGAGAATGGTTCATCTTAAATAGAGATTTTAAAATTTTAAAAACATGCCCTTTTTCTTTTTTTTTTTTGTTTTTAATACTTACAAAGTTGATAAATGCAAACATGATACAAATATCTATTCTCATCAAATGATGCTAATGAAAATGTCAATGCAAATGTCAATGTCAACGTAAGAATGCAAATGCTTGATACATTTGATTTTTTCACAATGCAAATGACAATGTCCTTTTCATGTAGATGCCACTACAAATACTTTTTCTTAGGATGCAGATGTCATGATGCAAATGTAAATTCTTCTTATGGTGTGAATGCAAATGTCTTATACAAATACCAATGCAAGTGATGCAAATACGAATATTTTTCTTGTGATGTAGATGCAAGCGATGCAAATGCAAAGACTCTTCTTGCCTCTTTTTTTTTTTGAAAAATTTTTCTTTAAACTTTCATTGTTTCATTTTCATCCCAAAAAATGATCTTAGTATTATGTACAAAATACTCAAATAATCTCTGAAAATTTTAAAAGTGATCAAAAATTGACCCACATAAAGTATCTTTGCAATTGAATGAAAAATTTAAAACTCAAGACTTTTGAATCTCTTAAAAATTGATGATTACTATTTGGAAGGCTCATGGGTGAGGTAATTGACAATTCAATTTTTTTCACTGGTGGCATATCTCATGTAAAGCTCGACGAGGGTTGCAAGGATTTCTCTTGCGTTCACAAAAGAGATAATTTTTTAAAACACTTCTTTTATTGAAAACGTGATACTCCAATGTGAGTTAAAACTAGCCATTACTTTTCAAACAGGATTTGAGAAGAAGATAAGGCTGGCCCTTTTTTTTTTTAAAAAAAAGTCTTTAATGGGTACTGGTCCTTCAAAAAGTTTTGTCTCGAGATCTTTTATTTCGGATAGAACCTTGAAACTCTAAAATTCATTATGAGGCCTCAAAAATGACTTTAGCTCTAAACTACCCTTTTGAGGTTTTCACCTTAGAGCTATATTTTTTTTATCAATGAAGAATTCAACAAGTATATATAAATTCAAGGATATTGCTTTTCAATCCAAGTATCCACATTTGATCAAAATGGGCTTTTCAGGGCGTGTAATGTAGGCTGAGGTTAAGGGTTCTGAAAGAAAGGATACATAGGCTCAAAATATGTTATTCAGGGTGATTAGGCCAAGGAACCTGATGAACATTCTTTGACTTTCTTCTTTTGCCCTTTTTTTTTGAAACATTTGGCTTTAATTTCAGCAACTTTATGCACCCTTTTTTTTTTACCTTGAATTCTTATTTTCAAGGTACATATATATATATTTTTATTTGATTTTTTTTCGAATTCTAATTAAAGCTTCAGATTCTTATCTCTAAGGTTTCTTTGTTTTACCTTAGAAATACTTAACTTCATCTTTGGCTGTTCACTTTTTTTAATCTTGAAATTTCAATTGAAGCCTTATTTTTCACTTTTTATCCCAGACTTTCACCTCTGAAGGGCATGTTAGATGCTTTCAATTATCGGATACTTTTGTATCCTAATTTTGCCCCCTAATGTAAAAAATGATCCTTGGCTAATGTAGGATGAACAGGGTATAGGTAAAGGATGGGTGGTAGGGTATAACAACTAGAGGGGTAGCAATGGTACCGGGGATGGCGCCAATGCCATCATCGATTTCTCTTTTTTTGTTTTGTATATTTTTTTGTATTTTGTATTATTTTTGATATTTTTTATGTATTTCGTTTTTTATATTTAATAATATTATTATTTTTATTTTTTTTGGACAAAATTGATGTCCACAACTATTATCTCATTCTAGATGAGGACCAAGGCTTGGTTGCTGTTATTTAAGAGATGTTAGACCAAGAAAGAGGTAAATGTGGAGAAGTGGGGGCATTCAAAGGCAAAAAAGAGTTAGGTGGTAAAAAATGTAAGTTATTTTATGTTACCCTGTATATTGCATTGTTTGTGCTAACAATTATTGTTAATGTTGAATTGTTTATAGTTGTCATTGTATTGAAATGGGTTACAATCAAGCCCAAGAAATCCATGGGTTGCCAAAGAATTGGTGGCGTAAAGCAAATAGTTGAAGACAGAATAGTTGTGGCTACCCTTGTTGGCATGTAAGAGAGTGTTGGTGCACAGGGTGTTAGAAAAGTCTAAGGTGGTAAGGGTACTGAAAGGATGTTAAGGGTGTGTGTGTGCCTACTTCTAATGTGCCAGATGCTAAGGTTAGTGCTAAGTGTAATTGTGTTATACTTTATTTAGTTTGATTATGGTTAACTGATTCTAATATTTATGTATGTTTTGTAGAGGTAAATCATATTACCAAACTTCAAAAGGTAATTCAGCAAAATAAGCAAAGAGGGAAAAGGTTTCTGTAGTTTAGTCCCCCTCCTACAAGGAAACACTAGTGAGACTCAACTTGTACAACTACCTAGGCTTTTGTAGTACTTTTTATTATCAAGTGTGCCTATACATGCTCCCAAAATACCAATTCCATCACTGGTTTATCCCTTTACGATAACTATTGCTGTTAGTACCATTCTTACTCCTACAACACCTTGTTCAACAACTGTTAGTACTTCATCTGTGGTGGTTAACACCAATATTAATAGGCTTACAAACAAGGAAATAAAAGCCTCTCTATGGGCTGCTACATTTATTATTACGTACTTTGGTTATAGATTAGGTAAAATGTCTTCGTCAGATTTTAATATTATCAACCAGTGGCTTACGACTTTCTTCCCTATTGCAGTAGCTTGTTTGTGAGCCATAACTAGCATACCTCACTTTGCAAGAAAAAAAGGGTGCAATAATTCCCTATTCTTAGTAACTTAAAAGTTGAGTTCTATCCAACTGTTGAGGTAAGCATTAGGTAAAGTTAGTGATTTTTTGTTTGTGATTCTTCTATGTTGAATGAATTGTTAAAATGAGTATGTGTTTTAGGCAGTCATTGACTAATAAAGTGGGTCAATATGCTGTTGATGAAAGATTTGCACTGTAAATGAGAGATATTTCAAAATGAAGCCTAAACTAGGGCTAACCAGGAGATACTGTTGTAGGAGAGAAATATCTCTATTGAGGTTTTGGAGACTTTGAACATAACCCTACAAAAAATGTAGAAGAATTGGAAACCTAATTGAATGAGTCTACTGGAACGAATATTATCTTACAGTAATGCTTGGATGCTACAACTACTCGTCTTAAGAAGGTAGAAGAGGAGAAGAATAAATTACAAGGTAAGCATGTGGTAATCACTACTCATGCTACCAAGTAGAGGTGAAAAGAGACTAGAACTTAGGTCAGGCACAGTAGTGAAAGAAAAAGTTATCCTAGTTGAAGGAATAATTAAAAAAAGAACGTGCTAAGTAAAAAAAGTTGGCGGAGTAAAAAAATGAGTGGATAAGTGTCTACTTGGCTAGTAGCAAGCAATACAAGCTGTTGGTCATGTACCAAGTGTAGCTGTAGTTGGGCCTTCTGGACTTGAAAAGACTGGACTTCTTAGATATGAATATGCCACCAAAGGGTTTCAATGTAAAGTATCCAAAAGACTTGGCTCAACTAAAAGGGGTGTCTAAATGGATTGGCATGATCTTAGTGGGCCTTAACTTGAATGCCTTGCTCTTTACTATTGGAAACCCTCTAGCTTGTAGTTTTATGGCTGAGTCTATTTCAATTGGTCATAAAGCTGATGCCATTCATTCTGTTACTGATGTAGTTGATTTCTTTATAGCTTTGACCGATGCTATTTCAACTCCTGCAACCAATGCTGATCCAGCACTTGTAATTTCTTGAAGCCTTTTGTAGGTATATTTTGTATTTTCTATTATATGTAATTTGAAGCCCTTAGCAGCTTGCCAACCTCTTTTTTTTTAGCTTTTTACCTCTTATGGGTGAAACATATTTTCTTCTGCAGAATTGGTTTCATGTATACAATTTGTGGACCATTATTGATGGATCAATTCTAAGCATATCTTGTAGGGTCTATGCAAAATGGTTAACATTATTTTTTAATAGTTGTACCATTTTTCTTTTTAGTTAAGCTTGGCTTCTATTTGCATTCAATTATCTTTATTGTTTTTAAAAAATGACGTAAGTATAAGGTTTTCTGTTGGTTTTGGTCGATTGATATTGGTTTTAGGCCTTTGATCAATGATTTTTTTTAGTGCGCTTAGGTCATGACTGTTTCCTATAAAAAAGACAAACCCCAACTGAGAGTTGGTGTCATTAATTCATTTGTTTAGAAAAATTCATGCTTTAATATGAGAGTATGAGTTGAACAGTTTAATGAATGTCATCATTCATATATTCAAGGAATCGACTTAAAAGCTTGGTTCAAATTGTAGACACCCAATTGGGTCCAGGCCTAGATCAATTGGGCCTGGCCCAAATGGGTAAGCCCAATTCAATTTTTATCTTGTATTATTTTTATTTTTTTTATATTTTATGTATTTTATTATTTATTATTATTATTATGTATTCATATGTGTATATCTTTATTTATCTATTTATTTATTTATTTTATTTTTATTTTCATTTTTTTGTTAATATTTATAGTTATTTTATTTATATAGTTATATATTTATTATTATATTATTATTATTATTTTGTAACATTTTTGGATTTATCTTATTTTATTTTATATATATTTTTTAATTATCTGTCAATTTTATTTTATCTCATTTTTTTTATTATCTGATTATTATTTTTTTTTCTTTTTTTGATGGCTGTGATTGAAAGTTGAAGAATCCCACTGTGAAGGGGAATTAAATCAAGAGAGTCCAGATTGGATTTAAAGATTGAATCCCCGTCCAATGAGGAATTGGGACTGATCAAGAACTCCTGATCAACCCTTATAAAAGGGACCTCCTGGAACAGATGCTGAACACAGAAGAAAATAGTAAGCAAAAGCTACTGATTTAAGGGAAAAGAGGCGTATAGAAGGCTAAGAAAAGGTGTAGAAGGGTTCTGGGAATTAGAATAAATTTTTTGAAGATTTTTAGCATTTTTTTTTCTGGGAATTTTTGAAAAATTCCAGATTCCGGTGAATTTTCCGACAAAGTTTGAATTTTTCGACGAAAATTTCGGCCAACCTTGAAGTTCCCGGTGACTTGCCCAGTTTCCGACAAAGGATCCCAGAAATCGGTGATCTTTCGGTGTACTTCCGGTGAACTTCCGACGAAAAAACTCAGATTTCGATGACAAAACCTAGAATCCGATGACTCTTCAACCGGAGTTCTTCGACCTTTTAGAGAGAAGGGAAAGGAAAAAAAAAGAAGAGAGAGAGAGAAGAGGAGCTTTCTATCGAAAAACAGAGGGGAGTGCCTTAAATACCCTCCCAAAACGACGTCGTTTTGACCTTAAGTAACCCAGAGGATCCGCGCGTTTTACCGAGATCCGACCCGACCGAGCGTCGACCCGCGTCCTGACCCGTGCGTGCCTGCCCCCTCTGAGCCAAGCCGAGCCGAGCTTTCCAAGCCGCCCTCCAAGCCGTTTTCTCTTCCTTGAGCCGAGCCGAGCCGAGCCGCACTCCGAGCCGCTCCAGGTTTTTTTTTTTTTGAATTTTTTTATTTATTTGTTTTTATATTTATTAGATTAGGTTTTATATAATATTTTTTTATCTTTATCTTATTTTTATTTTTGTTTTACTTTTCTTTATTTTTATTTTTATTTATTTTTATTTTTATTTTTTTATTATTCTATTTTCTTTAAATAAAAATCAAAAGTTCCAAAAAAAATATTTTTGGGGAAAAGTTGAAAGTATCAATTTTCTTTAAAAATAAATTTTTAAAAAAAGGGTTTTTGAGAAAAAGTTGAAAGTATCAATTTTCTTTAAAAGTAAATTTTCAAAAAACGATTTTTGAGGAAAAGTTGAAAGTATCAATTTTCCTTGAAAATAAAAATTTCCAAAAAAAGGGTTTTTGAGGAAAAATTGAAAGTATCAATTTTCCTTAAAAATAAATTTTCAAAAAAAGGGTTTTTGAGGAAAAGTTGAAAGTATCAATTTTCCTTAAAAGTAAATTTTCAAAAAAATATTTTTGGGGAAAAGTTGAAAGTATCAATTTTCCTTAAAAATAAATTTCAAAAAAATATTTTTGAGGAAAAGTTGAAAGTATCAATTTTTCCTACACAAGAACAATCATCATTTCCTTCCTTTCTATTTTGATCTTGATTTTTATTTTTCCTTAATTAATCCGACGATGAAGCCTCTGCAAGTGAAACAGTAGTTTTTCTTGCATACTCTTGAGGTGGGGGATTTTTTCAATTTTCTGCTAAAAGTATTAGAGTCAATCGAGAATAATTTTCAACAATTAATTACTTGGTAAAATTTTAAGGTTAATTGGATAACACAAATTTAAGCTGGTACCATCTTTTGATGGGCATTGTGAGGGTGCTATAACCTTCCTCACACGTAATTGAACTCTCGAATCCTGTTCTGATTAGCAGACCTGAACCTATTCTTTTAGGGACCCTTAAACTTAGGTGTCCCCTGAAAGGACAGATTCTTTAGGTGGCTAATCACACCTAGATAAAAAAGATTGGTGGTGACTCCCTTAAGTCAATATCTAGCGATAGATCCCTGGATCTAGATGTTATGACAGCTTGGCGACTCCACTGAGGACTTTGAGAGTCAGGCCAGCAAATAATTTGTGTTATCCAAAAGCCTAATAAAATTGAACCTTTTTGTATATATGTATTATTGTTCATTCATGTTTATTTACTTTGTTAATTATGTCATTCATGTGCATGTGCATAACATGAGCTCTACACCCGAGCTCCGTCCCTCTAGGAGGGAGTAAAGTACCTATTGCTTTCGTGAGGTCTAATGCCTCCGCAGTGGCTTACGAAATACTCCCATTCAAATTGAACCTTTTTCGCTTGTAGCCTGTAATGGGTGAGGATTAGGGTGCCTTACTAGTCTATAATGGACAAAGATGTAAGGAACAATTTGAGGACCTTTAGACTTTGACCTTAAAACCGCATATAGTGAACCTTAAGAGTACCTAAGCCTAGGATAGAGCCCTTCCTATCCAATGATAGATATACCCTGAAATTAAGACACAAAAAATGTGTTTATCTAATCATTTTTTATTGTTTAACTTCGTGCATCATTTTCATTATTATATGTAATATTATGCATCAGCATCACTATCATTTCATCCATGGGACTAACTATGTTGTTTGTATGATTGTATGCATTTGCATTATTTTCATATTTTAACACAATCATTTGTATCCATGTCATATTAGATTTCATTCAGGAAAATGTACATTTCATTCGGGCATCAAAGTATCATACATAAAGCATAGCATAACATTTCTAATCATAAGTATGGTGCTAAAGGTTCAAGGATAGCTCCATCTAGTGAGAACCCTGCCCATCGATACAACACAAGATCCAGAGCAAGGCAAATGGAGGAAAAAAGTTCTCATAGATTTGAAAAACTAGAAAAAGCACAAGAGAAGATTGAAAGTGAGCTAAGCAAGATTCTGAAGGCTCTTAATAACATGAATAAAGGAAAAAAAGTTGAAGGAAGTACAAGCCAACAAATTCCCCCATTACAAGAAGTGACTGACCCTCTATACCCTTCAGGTTTTGGCCCACCTCAAGCCCAGTCTGCTCAAGAGGTCACGCCACAACACTTCGCATATCCAACACATCCTGGAATGCCATCAGCTTTTAACCCAGGACAGTATAATAGCTATATAAATCCTGTCTTCACTGAAAAGACAGCAGAACCAATTTCTGATCTAGATGATTTAAAAGAGAAGGAAAAGGAAAAGATTATGGTGGAAGCTGAAGAAAGTTCCAAGATTAGCATGCTAAAGCAAAGGCTAAGGGCTGTGAAAAGATTTAGCTTTTATGGGTCGGTTGATGCTGCTGGGCTCTGTCTAGTTCTTGATGTGGTTATCCCTCATAAGTTCAAAGTACCGAAATTTAAAAAATATGACGGTACAAAGTGCCTCAAAACCCACATCACCATGTATTGCAGGAAAATGGCAGCTCATGCACATGATGAAAAACTCTTGATGCATATTTTTCAAGACAGTCTTACTGGCTCTGCGGCCAGATGGTATGTTCAGCTGGACAGGACTCGCATTCGCTCTTGGAGCGATACGGCACATAACTTTATCAGTCAATATCGATATATCATCGATTTGGCCCCAGATTGTTTGTTTTTGCAGAATCTGGAGAAAAAGTCATACGAGTCTTTTAAAGAGTATGCCTAGAGATGGAGAGATATAGCTTCACAGGTACAACCTCCACTAATGGAGAAAGAAACTACAGTGTTATTTGTCAGCACTTTGAAGCCTCCCTATTATGAAAAGATGATAGGGAATGCAACAAAAAATTTTACCGACATGGTGATCTCTGGAGAAATTATTAAAAGTGCCATAAAAAATGATAAGTTGAAAGGAGGAGAAACCAAAAAGGTATTAGAAAAAAAAGAAGTCGAAGCTCAAGCTGTGAGCTTTGATAGACAACAATTCAGGGGTTATCAACCCTATCCATCTCAAGGTTACTCTCCATACTATCTTGCTGTGAATAATGCCTCATCCTACTCATACCAGCTAGCTCCACAACCATCTTATGCATCTACATACCGATCAAGTTTTAGCCCTCAAGATCTTACATATAGCCTTAACATTCAAGCTCCTGCAAGAACCCAAATTCGCCCTATTAACCCAGCAAGTGGTTTACGAGAACAACGAACTACTCGAGAAAAACTTGTATTTGATCCAATCCTTATAACTTATACAGATTTATATCGAGAACTCTATAATAGCCATTTGATTGCCCCCAGCCATTTAGAGCCACTTAAACCACCCTATCCAAAGTGGTATGATCCTACAGCCCACTGCGACTACCACTATGAAATTTCTGGCCATTCTACTGAAAATTGTACTGCTTTAAAGTATAAGGTGCAATGGTTGATCAATGATGGAATGGTAAGTTTTGATCAAGGGAAAGCAACAACACCTAATGTTAGCATTCTGAGTGAAAGTCAAGAACAGAAAGGGTCTGGAGAGTCACAATGACTTGAGGGGCAAGATGTCAATAGAGATTCTTCACCTGATCGCATAGGGGGACAATTTTAAAGAATGGAGATAAGGCTGGTTGAAGGTTTCTTTTGTCATGTTAGAATTTCTTTTCGAGTGATTGTTGGATTTCTTTTTGCAATATTATTTCACTTGTTATCATCTTAATAAGGGCAAGTCAATGCATTTCATTACATTTTTCTCTTTCACTTGACCATTACTCCATGCTTTGTTACCTTTCATAACTTTACATTCCCATTCTCAAACTTCGGATGATGAATATTTAGATAATGATAACAATAATTCTGGGATTTAATTTTGAGAACTCATCCACATTAATATGATGAGGTGATTTGAACAAAAAAAAAAAAAGAAGGGTAAGCCATTACCAAAGGTGAAAGAGATATGTCTTGAAAATATGTAATTTTTTTATACAGGATCATGAGCTTTGTTCAATAGATGATGTTCAAGAAAAATATTCATAATTGAGATGAAAAATGGCCATCTTTTACCATTCGAAAAACCATTTATTGCTATCCCTTTGAGCCTATTATGATTTCTTTTTCGAAAGAACCCCAACCAAGGATCACCCTCTACATTGGGGGGCAATTTTTGAAAAAAAATCATAAAAGGTCTCAAAAATAAAAAAAAAAGGAAAAGAAAAAGAAAAAATGCCACACATGACTTGGGGCAAAGTAATGAGAATCCTTTGTGTGAAGAAAAAAAAAATAGTGAAACGATGTGGGGGTAAAATGCCAAGTTGTGTCAATTGATCCTTTGGTTTTGAACCTTTTTAATACATGTTTTGAGCCTATTATATCCATTTTTTTATGACCCCTCACATTGACCTACATTACAACCTTGGAAAGCCCATTTGGATCAAGTGTGAATGCTTAACTTGAATGATCATATGTTGAGTGAAGGCATGCTATGATGAAGCAATGAAATCATGCTACATTACTCTAAAGTTTGATGTATGAAAGATATCAACAATGGATGAAAAATGAGAAAAAAAAAAAGATGATGAAAAAAAAAAGAAAAAAAAGAAAAAAAGGAAAAAATGAGAAAAAAAATGAGAAAATGAAAAAATGAAAAGAAAGATTCAAATTGAAAACCTAAAAGGGTGATTTTAATAGAAAAAGATCCAGGTCAAATGGTTCACATGAATGGAAGATCAAAGACATCTGAAAATCTCTCAAAGACTGGGGCAAAGTTCGTCAAGCTCAATATGACTTCAACAGTAAATGGAATGAGTTTTTGAAAAAGAATCCTAAATTAATGTTGAGAATTGTCTGAATATTCATCATTTGGAGATACCATTTATCCCACTAACACGTATCCAATTTATTTCCTTTCCCATTTGTTTTCTACCAAAATAGACCTTCATTATTTATCTTTGTCATAATTCACCTTGTGTTCTCTTATTGTTTCACCCCTAGAATGAATTGAGAAAATGTTTGATTGCATTGTATTTGTCAAGAATTGAAATGATAATGAATGAATGAATATGTGCTTAAAAGAATCTTACATTCATTTGAAAAGAAATCTAAGATGATGGTGGTAACAAAATGAAGAAATGGTAGAAACCTAAAAGAGATGATTTGAAAAGATATATGATATGATTAAATGAAGAATATAATGGGGCAAATCTTGAAAAGTGATATAACCAAGTAATGAGTACAAGGATGAATTGGTCGATATGACTTATAAGTTATGATTGAATGATGAGAACAATCAGTGGACAAAATTTGTTTTGAAATGGTTAATGTTGAGACACCTATGAGTAATGACCTAGTGATGGCGGATGAAACTTGTTTTAAAATTTGTTAGTGCTGAGAAATTCATTGAATGATGGTCCAGTGATGATCGATTGATGAAGCTTATTCCAAAGTATTGAGAAACTGAACAAGGAAGAATGTGAGTGGAAAAGGCAATTGAGAGCTACACTGGTTCGATCTTAGAAGAGCAATGTAATCGAATCTTGAAGAATCAAAGGGCTTGACACCCAAGAAAGGAAAAAGAGCTTGAGAAACTTGAGTACCATACATTGAATAAGAATTATTTGGCTAACATTTGCATAGCATGCATTGAAATTCATATGCATTTGCATAGCATACACTACTTTCAGGAAAGTATAGTGTATAAATTCAAGAAGCAAGGGTGTTCCAACATCCCACATGGAGAAGACAGATATTAAGGTATTTTGCAAAATTGAAAAAAAAAAGCTTGTCAGGTAAGTCCCTAATCCTTGAAATAGGATGTCTTCTGGTATCAGGGTTGATTTATAAGACCTTTGGGCATAATCTCCTGAAATTCCTTCAAACACAACTTTCAAACTCCTTTAGACATGATTGTTAAGGAGCAATTTACTTTTCCAAAAGTCGTGGTGCCTCTATTTAGAGGAGCAATTTATTTTTCAAAGTCGTTGTGCCTCTGTTTAGAGGAGCAATTTACTTTTCTAAAGTCGTGGTGCCTCTGTTTAGAGGAGCAATTTATTTTTCAAAGTCGTGGTGCCTCTGTTTAG
The DNA here is from genome assembly GCF_047325235.1 of Durio zibethinus. Lineage (NCBI taxonomy): Eukaryota > Viridiplantae > Streptophyta > Magnoliopsida > Malvales > Malvaceae > Durio > Durio zibethinus. The sequence goes on from NC_143181.1 coordinate 6,303,078, forward strand.
AGGAGCAATTTACTTTCAAAGTCGTGGTGTCTCTGTTTAGAGGAGCAATTTACTTTCCTAAAGTCGTGGTGCCTCTGTTTAGAGGAGCAATTTACTTTCCTAAAGTCGTGGTGCCTCTGTTTAGAGGAGCAATTTACTTTCTTAAAGTCGTGGTGATTCTGTTTAGAGGAGCAATTTACTTTCTAAAGTTGTGGTGCCTCTGTTTAAAGGAGCAATTTATTTTCAAAAGTCGTGGTGCCTCTGTTTAGAGGAGCAATTTATGTTTCTCAAAGTCGTTGAGCCTCTGTTTAGAGGAGCTTTGGTAAAAAAAAATAAAAAAACAAAAAAACAAAAACACAAAAAACAAAAACAAAAAATGACAATGTTGAGTTGAGTCTTGATTGAGTGTCTACGTCTTTGCGTAATTTTTGTTTCACAGAAAATGTGCAAAGAGGGACAGCTGTAGACACCCAATTGGGTCCAGGCCCAAATCAATTGGGCCTGGCCCAAATGGGTAAGCCCAATTCAATTTTTATCTTGTATTATTTTTATTTTTTATTTTTTTGTATTTTATTATTTATTTATTATTATTATGTATTAATATGTGTATATCTTTATTTATCTATTTATTTATTTATTTTATTTTTATTTTTATTTTTTTGTTTGTTAATATTTATAGTTATTTTATTTATATAGTTATATATTTATTATTATATTATTATTATTATTTTGTAATATTTTTGGATTTATCTTATTTTATTATATATATATATTTTAATTATCTGTAAATTTTATTTTATCTCATTTTTTTTATTATCCGATTATTATTATTATTTTTTTCTTTTTTTGATGGCTGTGATTGAAAGTTGAAGAATCCCACTGTGAAGGGGAATTCAATCAAGAGAGTTCAGATTGGATTCAAAGATTGAATCCCCGTCCAAAGAGGAATTGGGATTGATCAGGAACTCCTGATCAACCCCTATAAAAGAGACCTCCTGAAACAGATGTTGAACACAGAAGAAAACAGTAAGAAAAAGCTACTGATTTAAGGGAAAAGAGGCGTATAGAAGGCTAAGAAAAGGTGTAGAAGGGTTCTGGAAATTAGAAGAAAATTTTTAAAGATTTTTAGCGTTTTTTTTTTCTGAGAATTTCTCAAAAATTCCAGATTCCGGTGAATTTTTCGACGAAGTTTGAATTTTTTAGCAAAAATTCTGGCCAACCTTGAAGTTCCCGGTGACCTGCCCAGTTTTTGGCAAAGGATCCCAGAAACCGATGATCTTCCGGTGAACTTTCGGTGAAAAAACCTAGATTTCGGTGACAAAACCCAAAATCCGATGAATCTTCAACCGGAGTTCTTCGGCCTTTTAGAGAAAAGGGAGAGGAAAAAGGAAGAAGAGAGAGAGAGAAGAGGAGCTTTCTGTCGAAAAACAAAGGGGAGGGCCTTAAATACCCTCCCAAAACGACATCATTTTGACTTAAGTAACCAAGAGGATCCGCGCGTTTTGTCGAGATCCGACCCCACCCGAGCGTTAACCCGCGTCTTGACCCGCACGTGCTTGCCCCCTCCGAGCCAAGCGCAGTCGAGCCGAGCTTCCCAAGCTGCCCTCCGAGCCGTTTTCTCTTTTTTGAGCCGAGCCAAGCTGAGTCGCACTCCGAGCCGCTTTAGGTTTTTTTTTTTTTTAATTTTTTTATTTGTTTGTTTATTTATTTATTTATTTAATTTGTTTTTATATTTATTAGATTAGGTTTTATTTAATATTTTTTATCTTTATCTTATTTTTATTTTATTTTACTTTTCTTTATTTTTATTTTTATTTATTTTCACTTTTATTTTTTTTATTATTCTATTTTCTTTAAATAAAAATCAAAAGTTTCAAAAAAAATATTTTTGGGGAAAAGTTGAAAGTATCAATTTTCCTTAAAAATAAATTTCCAAAAAATATTTTTGGGGAAAAGTTGAAAGTATCAATTTTCTTTAAAAATAAATTTTCAAAAAAAGGGTTTTTGAGGAAAAGTTGAAAGTATCAATTTTTCTTAAAAGTAAATTTCAAAAAAAGATTTTTGAGGAAAAGTTGAAAGTATCAATTTTCCTTGAAAATCAAAATTTTCAAAAAAATATTTTTGGGGAAAAGTTGAAAGTATCAATTTTCCTTAAAAATAAATTTTCAAAAAATATTTTTGGAGAAAAGTTGAAAGTATCAATTTTTTTTAAAAATAAAATTTCAAAAAAAGGGTTTTTGAGGAAAAGTTGAAAGTATCAATTTTCCTTAAAAGTAAATTTTCAAAAAAAGATTTTTAAGAAAAAGTTGAAAGTATCAATTTTCCTTAAAAATAAATTTCCAAAAAATATTTTTAGGGAAAAGTTGAAAGTATCAATTTTCCTAAAAAAATAAATTTCAAAAAAATATTTTTTGGGGAAAAGTTAAAAGTATCAATTTTCCTTACACAAGAACAATCATCATTTCCTTCCTTTCTATTTTGATCTTGATTTTTATTTTTCCTTAATTAATCCGACGATGGAGCCTCTACAAGTGAAACAGTAGTTTTTCTTGCATACTCTTGAGGTGAGGGGATTTTCTCAATTTTCTGCTAAAAGTATTAGAGTCAATTGAGATTAATTTCCAACAATTAATTACTTGGTAAAATTTTAAGGCTAATAGGATAACACAAATTTAAGCTGGTACCATCTTTTGATGGACGTTGTAAGGGTGCTATAACCTTTCTCACACGTAATCGAACTCCCGAACCCTGTTCTGATTAGCAGACCTGAACCTATTCTTTTAGGGACCCTTAAACTTAAGTGTCCCCTAAAATGACAAATTCTTTAGGTGGCCAATTGCACCTATATAAAAAAGATTGGTGGCGACTCCCTTAAGTCAATGTCTAGCGATAGATCCTTGGATCTAGACGTTATGACACAAATAATCTCAATGCCAGCTTAAGAACTCTATAAAAAAATTTAATTAAAAAATATTTACAGTTTATAAGTTTAAAAGCTCATTGGCTCTTAAGAAAGCATTTTTCATTTTTCCTTTGCTTGGTTAATCTCACACTTCTTACCCGAACAATCTTTTCTTTTTTTTTTTTCATTGTTTTAACCTTGACTTCTATTTCATTTTTGGCTTAGGTTACCCCGATTTTAGCTGAGCTCCTATTCCTTCCCTTTATGGTTGTAACATAGTACTATCTCGCTTTGGACTGGTCTTTTTAAACCTTTCAAACCCCATTAAGATAGGGAAATTGATATTAATATGAGAAGTTGAGCTAGTAATTCTAATAATAGATTGGCTCGACTGTCTTAAATTCATGTTATACGCTAAAGGGACATTTACCACCATGAATTCAATAATCAAAGTGATACTCCTCGATTTGGTTCCCAATGTGATTGACAGCCTGATTGTACCATTTACTCAAATATGCTCATTCTTAAATCTAATTAAGGTGAAGTGAATGGCTTCAACATCTCTTTAGTAATTCTTATCTTCAGCATAGTTGAATAATAAAAGATGTCGTTCGAGCTCTTGCTATCAAACAAGATCTTTTTTACCACGTGATTATACATCACGACTTGTATAACAATGCCATCATCATGCGAAAACTGGATTCCTTTCAAATATTTCAAGCTAAAAGATATTGGTTCTTCCTTTCAACTTTTTTGCCTCTTGGCTTGGACCTAATAGCTATAATTATGCCCTGGTCAAACTTTTTTTTGGCCATACCAAGGTCCTGGCAATTATCATGTTGATGATACCTTCAGTGGGTCTATTATTTACATTATTTCTTGGTTCCTTCTCAACTATTCACCTATGTCCCTATTTCTAAAATTTATTCTCTCTTGTCTTTGCTTTTTATGGTCCATAATCCTATTGAGTTGACATCGTCTGATCAAGTTCTCTATTTTATTTAATAGGTCGATATAGTCTTTGGTATTGTGGCCATAATTTATGTGAAAAATAAATTTTTTAGTAATTTTTTTTCTATTATTTTGCTTTAATGGCTTAGGTCATTTGAGCTCTAGGTCCCTTTCTATTTATATCAAAATCTTCTCTGTGAGATATTTAGTGTAGTGTATTTGTTTTATCTTCAGCTCAAACTTGTTACCTTAGAGTTCCTCTAGAATTTTTTTCCTCTTTGAGGATTGTTGATTTTTTTTCCCTTATAGAGCCAAAGTATAAGGATATGGCTCTTTCACCTAGATTATTTTTCATTATAGCTTAAGCATTTATATATTTCTCAGCAATAAAAGAGCATGTTGGCTAAAGTCTTTGGTGGCTCTAGTGAGAGAGTGAGTTTGAAATAGTATTAGTTGTCGTTCAATCCATTTGTTAGGGCGGTCATTGCTATAGCTTGTTCTAGATCCTTAACTTGAAGAGCTTTAGCATTAAAATGTGTAACATACTCTTTCAAGAATCCATTTATCCCTTGGTAGATAGACATTAGGCTCAATGTTATTTTTTTTGTTCATCAATTGCTAATAAAGTGCTTCAGGAAAGAATAATTGAGCTCTTTACAGGTGGAAATGGACTTAGGCTCCAAACTAGTATACCACAACTGAGTTGCCCCTTTGAGCGTTATGGTGAACCCTTTGCACATAAGAGGTTCGTTGACTCCTTGTATCAGCATACTAGTTCTATAAAACTCAAAGTGGTTAAGAGGATCAGAGGTTTCATCATAATTCTCCAAAGTTGGCATTTTGAATCCTTTTGGTGGTAGAGCTCAATCAATGTCTTTAGTAAATGGAGAACTTTCTAAGAACTTTAGCTTATTATCAAAGGTGGAGGCTTTATTTTTTAATTTTTTATCCATTGCCTCCATTCATAATTCTCCAAAGTTAGCATTTTTTATCCTTTTAGTGGTTGAGCTTAATTAATGTCCTTACTAAATGGAGATCTTTCCAAGAACTTTAGCTCATGATCAAAGGTGAAGGCTTTATTCTTTGGCTTTTTATCCATTGCCTCCATTCAAGCTTCCAAATCTTTATTAGGTTATGGCTCCAAGGTGGCTTGTTTGGACTTTTAGGTGGTAGTGTGTGTTCATGTATTTATGGGGTAATGGCTCAGAAGTGTTTCATCTTCATCAGGTGTCGACAGAGCAGCACTGTCATCTAGGTCGACAACTTTTGCGTTGGTGGGTTCTTCAAGGTTGTAAGGTTTAATACTCTGGAGGTTTATGGTGGAGTCAAGTTTTGTATCACCTTTTTAAGGGATTGTAATTGTTGGGTGAGTGCTTCAAATTGCTCTATTGTTGGGGCTATTTGTGTAGGTTAGTTAAGATTTTCTTGGTTGAGTTAGGTATCAATCTCAACTACAACATTATCTCTTTTTTAAAAAATTCTCTTCCTAGGTGCCATGTTGGCTTCGCTAAACTAAAATGTTCTTACCTGGTGCACCAAAATGTTAGTGTTGAGTTGTCTTGACAAAGGTAAAAACCTGAAATCACAAGATAAGAGTTCTGTTAATAACAAAAGCTAGAAGTTTCTCTAATGTTTATGCTTTGACACTCAAGTTAGTGTTTCGACATTTAAGTTAGTGCTAAAAAACAAAGGATAAAAGGGAGAGAAAACTTGAAAGTAGTTATGGAAATTGAAATTTTGGTTTAGTAGTACCTGAAATGGGGTTACTTGTAGTTGTATGGTCAAGGTGCTAAGTCTAGGTTTGCAAATTCCAACTATAGACTTTTTATTTGCAGCTAATAATGCAAAACTAGCTTGATACTTGATAGATCATGATAGTATCAAAGAAAATGTTAAATTGACATTATCTTACTTATGCTAAATATTGATTTTCAGTGATCTTATATTTAAGTTAAACTTATTTATTTATTGTCAATTACTTTTAAACTGAATGCTTAATATGGTAGTAGAATTCATATTCTGATATGTTATTCATGCATATACTCTTGTTTCTTATTTTTTCTTACTCTTGTTTCTTATTTTTTCTAAGTTTGCCATGTGACAGTTTTTTTTTTTTACCTACATGTGATAGAGATATGTTGAAGTGATAATATCTCACATCTATTAAATTTTGAGTTTTATGTGATTTTATATTTAAATAAGACCTTTCCATTTATTAGTAACTAATTTTAAATTAAATACTTATCCCAATAAAAAGTTGAAACATTCACGGTACCACACACATGAATCCAAATAGAATGCTACCTTTCGGAAATCTTAATCAGAATTAAATATTTAACATTGTCGATATCATTCGTAAAATTAAAATATAGCCCATATTGTAGAAAGCAAAATTCGTCAGAATTCTGACCTCATCCAAGATAAGAAAACTCAAAGCTTATTTTCCACACCTTTCTTTCTGGAATAATAAAAATTTGATGCATGCTTACAAACAAATCTTCATATAATGTTACATGAACAGTGATCACTAGCAACTTGTATAATTTTTTACCTTCGAAAACCTTCTTCGATCCAATCATCTTTTCTCAAGCCTTAGCACATCCAAAATTTCGTATGATTGTTCTTACTCTCTATCATAAAAAATAAAAGTCAATGTTGCCATCCATGTGAAAAATAATATGTTTTGGTGAACATTTTGGCAAGATACATTCTCCACAAAGGTTGTTGTAACCAACATTAAGAGTATGTTTGGTTATACCGATTCAACCATAATAATTTAATTTGGTAACAAATGCAATACCAAACAAGATAAAGTTATTAAAAATCCAAAGTGAAGAGAGTTTATGCTAGGATATAAAATTATATATAATTAAATACCCAATCAATAAATGCAATCACAAATCACAAATGATAAACAATTGAAAGTATGCTCACGACTAATATAAATTTATCACATAACATACAGTTAGATTATAATTCCAAATAAAGGGCACTAGAAAAATTAATATGATCCATGTTCAAGACTCATGTCTTACGAAGTAGCACTGTAGCAGGCGTAATTGTTGTTAATAGTGTTGTTATAATCGTCTATCACAACCATTGATGATCTGGCTGATAGACAATATTTATGACATTAAAATGTTCCAACAAATTTGTTAATTTTTTTGTTCATATATCTTATATTTAATCCATGAGTGTTAAATCATACATGAGGCTTGATATTAAATTTTGACCTTTCTTCGATGTTATTTATTTCATCCCAAAGGTTAATAAGTATCCTATTTGGACAAACATTAGTTTTAGAAAGAGAAAGTTATTGTGGATCACGACTCTTGACGTTGAAGGGAAGTGATTTTGGTTTGACATGCATGTATTTCCTGCTCAAAGAATTGATTTTAGATTTCTCTCCAAATAAAAGAAATCGTTTGAATCAGAATGTTTTTCATTACATGTGGGGATTCTTTAAACCTTGCATTACATAAATGAAGGTGACCGGCTCAATCCCATTCGAAAAATCACACTTCTCCTCATTTCCAAGATTTCTCGTGATGGAATTTTAATTAAAGCTTTTTATATATTTAAAATTTTTTTAATATAGTATTTTACCAACAAATCATAGGATTGTTGATGATTTTAATTAAATTTCAAAAATTAAAATCTCTCGTCGGAGATGGCTATGATCAAAATTTTTTGTATAACGAAAATTTTTGCATATTTTGACTAACCGGTCGAGGTCACTAATGTTTGGTCATTAATTTTTCGTATCTCAGTGGCTAAAATTAGCTTTGCAGCTATGTACTCATATATAGATCCCTTGGAATTGCCTTCCCGAGAACTAAAATGTTCATGTACCTATCTTGAACACAAACAGTTAATCAAGTGGTGGCAAAACGTTACAAGAGAAAGCCGATGTACACAAATTAATAAATGCTAGCAGAGTAACATAGTATATAAGAAATATCAGTCTCCATGGGACACTCTAATTAGCAGTTAAAACCTTCAATTTTGTTTTAGAGATAAGTTTGAATCTTAGAAGAAATTATCTTTTTGGTTACTTATTTTTGCCAGAATTTTTTGTTTTGGTTATCTTTGGAAAGATAACGTTTGATCATCAACATTTATAAGTGCTAATGTTTGAACATTCAAATTTTAAAAAATAACGGACCCCAATATGATACTTCATTTCATCATCCTTTCATGAGATGAAACATCCTTGTTGGTTGCAATTTGCAAAATGGCGATAAAAAATTATTTTTAAATAGGCTTTTCTTGGAAAATCTTATATATATATATATATATATGTATGTATGTATGGTGACGATTCACGACTTACACTTTGCTGAGGGAAGCCTTGAGCCTTTTGCTTTACGTCACTTGCAGTATTGTATGAGAAATAGGAAATTAAGAATCTGTTTGGGGGAAAAACAACAAAAGATTACCATTTCCCATTTCCTAGTTTCACTAACCTTGTTATTTTCTTTATACACATCACACAATTTTAATTATTTTTTACTTACTTGCATGTGTTATGGTGCCAAACGGTAAATCAATCACCATTTAAATATATGAAATCAAAATCAAATAATAAATCATACATATCAAAAAATAATGATTTAATGCGGTTAGATATTCAATATATTTGCTTATGTTCAACTAAAGGTAAAAATATTAATAAAAATAAAAAGAGATATTAAATACATTTATATTTAATTAATTCTTTTAAGATTATTTAAAAAGAGGTACTAAGCATGATTATGTTTAATTATAAAATGATCAATTTGTCTTATGACATGTGTCATTTTTAAAAAATAAAAAAAGTTAAATAGAATTTCTAAGAAATTTTTTTTTTTTTTTTTTATAAATGACATGTGACATTCTCATCATTAACATATAATAGCCACCTATCATCCATTTCAATATTAAGTGTCATATCAATGTTATTTAAGGGGTGTTAAAAAAATGAAGTAATTTGATAGATGAAAATAAAATTTAGATATTTAATTAAAATTTTTTTTAATATAACTATAACATTAAAAGAATTACAATAATTTCAGAATCAAATGGGGTATTATCCCAAAAATAAAATGAAAAATCCGTTTATACCTTCCTCATTTCCTAGTAACTTCACAGCTTAGCAACCTTGCCTCTGTCTGTATCCACTTCGTCTTAATTATAAAAATGGGAAAACGATTTAAATTATTTTGCTTAGCGTGTGGACGTGGTGCAGAAAGAGGTGCAATGCATGATCCTGTGTAGTCAATTTTTTAAAATATTTTAAAATAATTTGTAAAAAATTAAGAAAGGACATAATTTCTTTTGTAGTATTTGATTATCTAATTATAAAGGACCATTATTGTTGTACAAAAGTGCAAAGTCGGTATCATTGTTAAACAAAAGACAGAGGGTATATCGGATTGGTTTACTTAAATTTAAATATAATTAAAGAAAGACTACTGTTCATTTTCTCGCCTTTTAATGTAAAATAAAACAATAAAGGCTCCAGATTTCATCTATAAAAGCGCAAGTTATGGTTCAAGTTAATGCAAATCCAGCATTTCCCATCTTCAAAAACCTCTTAATTCAATATTCTTAATTTCTGCTTTCTGATCTTTCTCTTCCTTGACATATGGCTAACACGGTTGGGGTGCTTAGTCAAGAATGCTTTGATTTCGAAAACAAAGGCATTTCTCATTCCCATGACTCCTCCATGAATCCCATCAATTTTGTTTTACCCACTGATCATCACGATGAAGTCCCCATAGTTGACTACTCTTTGCTATTTTCTGATGATCATGATGAACAGGCCAACTCCCTGGAACACCTTGGCAAAGCATGCCAGGAATTTGGTTTCTTTTACGTATGAACATCCTATACTATTATCTTTGACCTTTTTTTTTTTTTTTTACAAAATAATCAGCAAATAAAGAATTGTAAATATTAAGATTTAAATTTTAAATTTATTGGATTTTATCACTTATGTATAAATATATAAATTAGTTGAGCTAAATTTTGAGTTGAATCATTATAATTTCATAAATAGATTGGAATAGTATTAATGTATTAAATTTGACGACAAAATTTCATTTCTATAATCATGATTAACTTAAGGTTTTGAGATTACAGACTTCATGATTTAAGAGGAGGAGTTTTTGTATTCCTTATCATATATATATATATATATATATATATTCTTTATCATATATATATATATAAATTCTTTTCCAGGTAATTTATTTTGAAATATTCAGTTTTTTTGTGATCGAACATTTTTTTGCAGCTGATAAATGGTGTTGCAGAAAGTGTGGTTGAAGGAGCATTGAAGGGTATTTCCGATTTCTTTGATTTGACAACACAAGAGGAGAGGAGTCAGTTCTTGAAGAAAAATTCGATGGATAGGATAAGCTGGGGTCTAAGATCCCATGCTGGGGAAAACAGAGAGTTTCTGAAGGTAGTGGCACATCCCCAACACCACTCCCCTACCAAACTAGCCAATTTCAGGTATACACATCATGAAACCATCACTTTTGTTTATGCCTATATACTATAGTATAAATTAGAATCAAGATCATTAATCATGTATTGATTTGCATGTGCTATGTATTACAATTGGATTAAGGTGTAAATAAGCCCATGAATTATATCATTTTTTTTATAATTTGATATCTATAGAAAAATCACAATTTGATATCTTTATTTTTGTCAAGTACTTTGCACCATTAACTAACTGTATAAAGTAAATGTTGAATTGACATATATTATCCAATGAAAATACATAATGTATTATAATTTTAATAGTTGATTTCTTATCATGTCAGTATATTATTAACAAGTTGATGTTGAAAGGAAATAATATAATAAAATGAGAGTTGAGATACTAAATCGTGAAATTATTTTTTTTAATAAACCAAACCAAATCGTGAAAAGTAGTATAGTTTAAGGGCCAACTTGCAAATTAACCCATTACAATTTATTGATGGCAAAATTAAACATGGTGGGTTTTCTCTATATTGACAGAGATGCCATTGAAGAGTACTTCAAAAGGTTCCATGAAGTTGAACTTGGTTTAGCTAAAGCCATCTCAAAAATCTTGTGATATGAAGAAACCTACATTGAGAAGGAATTCAAGCTAGAAGCAGGCTTTGATGTGTCAGCCATGAATCTCTATCCGCCATCTTTCCAGTCCAAAGGTTCCATCGGTGTGCCTGATCATACTGACCCCGGCTTTTTTGTTTCCCTCATACAAGATGTTAATGGCGGCCTTCAAATGCTCTCTCATAATGGAAAATGGATCGGTGTTAACATACCCTGAAACGCCATTTTCATTAATTTAGGGGATCATCTTGAGGTATATTTATACCCTTCAATTGCTGATAATGAACATAGTATTAATTATTCATTTTCAGCTTCAATCGGACGTCAATCTTTTTAAAAATAACTAAGTGTTGCGTTTGGCAAATGATTTTATTATTTATTATTTATTTTTCTCAAAAAATAAATAGATGGTAAAGAGTAAAAAATAAAATTACGAATAGAAAATTAAAGACAAATAACAAAAAAAAAAGCATTTACCAAGCAAAGCCTAAATTAACCAATAAAATTGGAAAAAATGAATTTATGTTACATCAAATTAATTTTAAAAAAGAATTTGCTTTATAAAAAAGATTACAATCCAAATCTAGAAGGATGATATATATGTATATATATTTTCCGAGTATTTGGCTTGATAATTAATGCATGAATTTCTGTTGAAAAAGCAAATTTGGAATCCTCCGTTTCCAAACAAAATAAAAATTTTTAATTAAATAAATTCAAGTTTCAATTTCATGTCTTTCTCTTTTCTTCTTTTTGTAGCTTAACCAATTGGATTAACCATTTTCCTCCCTTTCTAGACCAAATCCCAACCGGTCAATCCACTAATTAAGGTTTTTCTAAAAAGCAGCTAGCCTTAATTAATTAACCATGTGTGCATTCTGATGTATAATTATTAATACCATTAGTTCATTTGGGTGAAGCCTGAATGTTTAATACTTTATTAACAATGTGTTTTTATAGATTTTAACCAATGGTAAGTACAAGAGTCATATCCATCAAGTGATCCTGGACAACAACGAAGTGAGAAGAATCTCCATGGCTACACTTCATGGACCTTCATTGGACGCATTCATAGCACCAGGGCCAGGGTTTGTGGATGAGTCCCACCCACCAGCTTACCGAGGGATGACCTACAAAGAATCCTTGGAGTTCAATGGTTATGATGAAATCGATGTGCAGTCATCCCTTTCGCAGATTCGATTACCAGTACCCATCTAATTTCATCAGCACAACGCATAAATGTTAAATATGGTGTTTATTGGGAGTTCGTATTCTATTCTATCTGCTAATTGTGTTTCGACATATTGCAATTATCTAGTAATACTATAATAATAAATAATGAGTGTTGTATGTATGAGTGATCATATATAGACAAAGATGCTCTTGCAAAGTTGTTGAGTATTTGAAGTTAAAAGATTTAATAAAAGTACTATTGGATTTGTAAAATTCCTAAGAAAAAAAATTGGAGTTCATGGATAAAGACTTAAAGTTTCCAACAACATATAGTGGTATGGTCATGAGGACCTCACCTGATCTTTTTTCTTTTTTTGGGTTTTTCTCATCTTCTTGTTTATTCTAAATCTGACTCAAGAGTAAATTCCAACATGGTTACAATGGCAATTTAACAAATTAAAGCACTGTTTTTTTTTTACAAGCGATATTAGATTATGCAATGAAAATGGTTTTAATAAGCGGTGTATTATGTCTATTGCGAAAAAAAGAAAATTATGCAATAAGAGGTTGCTTATTTCTATTTCATAAATTTTAATTACATATTTTGTTCTTTTCAAGATTTGAATTTAAGACTTTAAAAATAATTTTTTTAATTTTTAATACTGATTTGTCCAATTGGACACACAAATTAAACACATATTTATGAATTTGTAAAAATTATATAGATAGATATGCCATTTTATTCCGGATCATTTAAAATAATTTTGAATTTTGGTACTTAATTTCGAATTTTTAATTTTCAAATTAAAGTAATTTTAATTTGGCTTGTTTAAGTTTAAATTTTCCATTTGAGTTTTAAGTTAAGGCAATTCACTTTCGGATTTTTGAGGCTTTGGACTTGGTTTGTTCTGATCTTGAACTCTATCACCACCAAGTCCAAAGTCCGAAAATTTGTTCAGACCTTGAACTCTATCACAATCAAAATTAATGCTTACATAAACTTAGTCAACTAGCAAATAAAGGGCAGCATAAAGAAGTAAAACCAAAGCAATTAAAGAAATACTTTTTTTTCTTTTTTGGTTTTCGGTCCATAAATTTACTGGGTAAAGCTTAGTTTAGAGAGGGAAGGAAAGAAGCAAAGCTAAGGAGGCTATTTTGAGCGGTGGTGATAGCGGAGGAAGGCTGAAATTGTAACGATGAGCGCCGGCTCAAAAAGGAAGATATTTAATTAGGGGGTATTCCAGAGGGTAGAAAGACAGCTTGGTGTTTAGTATAGTGGAAAAAGGAAGAAGAGAAAAGAAAAGGAGAGAAGACTGGAGCTGGCTTGTCACAGATGGAAGGAAACAACTACTGAAAGTTGGAGAACAATTTTCTGCTTAAAGGGGAAGATGGTGGATGAAGTTTCAATTACAGAGAAGTTGAAGAATAAGGAAACGGGAAATTAGCTTCAGAAACTGCTTGCCCATTGGATAAGAAAGCTGACTTCGCCCTCAAAACTTGATCTATGTGGAGCAGAAAAGAGGATACCGGTGTGGATATTAAGCACCAAAGCCATGACATGACCAGCTTCTTTGTGGCACTCCAGTCAGCCATCTTGGTCTCACTCATATTTGGGATCAGAGACAGAAGGACAACGGGCTGACACATGAAGCTCCATAAATGTTTTCCTTCAATGACCAATGCAATGCGCTAGAATTCCCATTTGCTTTCATAGACCCTACTCCCCTCGGCTTCGACCCAAAGTTGAATTAAGTATAAATGATTGGCTTGTTTGCGTAGAGCCATTAACTCACCATTTGGAAGCTGAAAAACAATAAGGGGAATAAAGAAAACAAAGTAAAAATAAAAGAGATTTGATAAGCTAGATACAAACATGTTCCAACAATCAGTAAATTGACGTGATCCCATTCAACAATCAACAAGCTTTGGTATCTATTCTTACAATTTCTCTTTCTTATATGCTTTTTAGGTTTTTTTTTTTTTTAATTATCCGTTTATTTATTTCATCATTCATATTTTTAGAAAATATTATAACTATTTAAATATAAATATATGTAAATAATATATTAAAATTTTCAAATATGATAAATTAGTAAATTTAGTTGGCTAAATCTTCAAATTAGAATTAAACGTTTAAGTGGTTACTTAATTCAAGATTAAACATTTTAATTTGTACAAATAAAAATCTAACATTATCGACTTGTAACAATATAGGATTTTTTCAATGAAAACAAGGATGTGCATGTTACATGTCGTAATAATGCGTAAAAAGAATAAAAGCCAGCTAATTAGACAAATTCCATGTTGATTTGGATTTTTTTTAATATTCATTAAAAAAATAATGAAATGAAAAGTTATTTAAAAAAAAACAAGTTTTATGCAAATAAAAAAAAGCAAAAAAAAAAAAAAAACCCCTAAACCCAGAGTAGATAATCGTTAACCCTAATTGTTGATTCATTTTCAATCAGTAATTCATTTTCAATCATTAATTTGTGTGAGGATAGTTTTTTTGTTAGTTGATTCTATTCAAACAATCATTCGATTCAATCATTTAAGGTTCAAGAGTTAATTCTATTTAGGGTTTGTCATAATATATAGATCATAGATTTATCATTAGATATAGATTTTAAAGAGTCGTTACTAATTTTTTTTGTCTAGTTATAATTATCTACTAGACTAAATATATCACATTTTAAAGAGAAGTCCCAAACGTGATTTAGGTATCCTTAAATGGTAAATTCTAATTTATAACTAAATTTAGGTTCCAATTTTTTTTGTCTAGTTGTAATTATCTACTAGACTGAATATGTCTCATTTTAAAGAGAAGTCTCAAACTTGACTTAAGTATTTTTAAATGATAAATTTTAATTTATAAAACAAAAATTGAGGTTTGAGAGTATGATTACGCATGAGGAAGGTTATATCATCCTCATAGCGTCCATCCTAAGGATGGTACTAATTTAATTTCAAGTTATCCCTTAAAGCATCTTTACAATTTGCCAAATTATTTAATTATCGAAAATTGATCATAAAATTACTTAAATAGTTCGGTAGCAATTTAAAATAATTTTCTCATATCAAAATTATTCATGGAGATTAGTGTCCTACTTTAAAGAGTCTTCGTCATCGGATTCATTTAATTTTTTTATAATAAAAACTTTTATTTGTGATAGCAAGATTTAGAACCTTGGTATAAAAAATTCTTATCTAAAATCTCCAATATATTGGTAAAATTTAGAAAAGATTTCATTACCTAGGAATTTACATAAAAATTGCTATTCGCAACGCTCTTAGTAATTCCATCATTGGAGATTCAAAATCTAATTTTTTATAAAAATAATTTATTTTTAGAAATATTTTCTAATATATTGGTAAGATTTTCTCTCAAAAATTATCCTCCAATATATTTTTAAGATTTTATGAACATTTTTTTACAATATTTTATTATAAAATTCTCCAATAATTTGGTAGAATTCATAAAAAAATTTAAATCCATGAAAAATCCTCCAATAATTTAATAGGACTCATAAATTTATTTTTAAAACCCTTTTTTATTTTTTAAAAATTATAAAAGTATCTTGCAAAATGAACTTTTTTTTCTTTCTCTTACCAAAATAATTCATTCAACAATTAAAAAAACATAATAATGAAAAAATAAAATAAAATAAGACTAAAGAAGAAAAACAAAATGAAAATCATAACAAAAGATAAAACAAAAAAAGAAAAGTAAATACCTACGATCAAGTTAGATTTAGCTAGGTCACAGCGCAAGTCATGCACGGGTTAGGATGCAGATCTTGACTTTGCAAAATGACATCGTATCACTTGAGTATAAAAGTTAAAAATTCACTTATTTTTCTCAAAACTTTGTTTCTGCTTCTCTCTCTAAGCCCAACACTCTCCAACTTCTCTCCAGAGTTCCTTGAAAAACTCAAGAACATGGCCAAAAATCCCAAATTTCGATGTCAAAAACTTTAACAGGTTGTCAAAAAATTTAAACTTTTTTAGAAAATTGGATGAACCTATAAAACGGCCACCAACCAAACCTTCTAGCCACCATAAGCTTCACTTGAATATTCAAACTCTTACCAAAAAAATCAAACTAAAATCAAGAAAACCTAGAAAACTCCCAAAAACCCATAAAACTAAAAGTTTCTAGAAATTCCAACTAATTCAAAAAAAATTCTAGAAATTCAAAGTTCCCCAGAAGCACAATATAAAATCAACTAGTAACTAGAATCAAAACTCAAAAATCAATTTCCTACAAAATCCCAAAGAATCCAAATTTCCGAAAACTATTCCCAACTTCCTAGAAAAATTCCCAACTCCCTAAAGTTTCCTAAAACTCCAAAAATCAATCCAGAATAACTTTCCTTAACCAAATTACAGAATTGAAACCCGAACCAAAAAAGTTGTTTAGTTTTTTTCTGCGTAATTGCTTTTTGTATTGCTTGCTGCCCCCTTTATGATTTCTATGTTTCCTCCCTTTTGTTCACTAGTTCAAGGCCCTTTATACCGGTATTCATGCTTCATCAATTTGGAAAAAATCAATTCCATTAGATTCAAGATTCTATTTGATTTGATAAATTAATTTTCCTTGATTTGGTTTTGCATGAATTAAGCCCTAAGAAATTCATCAAACCATTAAATTCAGAATCGAATATGAGATCGAATCCCAAACAAAATCCCATATTTTTTTATTTTTGGATTTTTTTATTTTTGGTTTTTTTTTTTTTACTTTTTTGACTTTGAGCTTTTTTTTTTACCAAAATAAACCACAAAATTAAAATCAAAACAAAATTTTAAAAATATAAATTAAAATTAAAATTAAAATCAAAATCAAGATTGAAATTAAAATCAAATTACAACTCAAATTAAAAATTCTAAGCTTTTATCCTATTGGGCCCAAAGCTTCCTAAATGGGCCCACTTTACGATCGAAGACTATTTCAATTTTGAAAAAATTCTTGATCAAAATAGGATGTCTACAGCTGCCTCTCTTTATGCTTTTTCAATGAAACAAGAATTATACAAAAATCAAAAGACATCCATTTTGTTTAGATCTAAAAATAATAAAAAAATTCAAAAGTTTTTAGCTTGAAATCAAAAGATTCACAATTTGAAAATTTAAAGGTTCATCATTAAATTTAAAGGTTCACAAAACTTCAAAGATTTGTAAAGTTCCATTGAAAGATTCAAATATGCGTAAGACATAAATCCACATGGCACAAAAATTTGCAAGAATGGAAGATTTGTAATATTTTGAGATTCGTAAGATTTTTAATTAGTAAGAATTTAGAATCATAAGAATGGAAGATTCGCACGGTTTTTAGATTTGCAAAAATGAAAAGATTCACAAAGATTTTCAGATTTGTAAGAATTTATGTTTCATAAAATTTAAATTTTGCAAGAACTTCAGGTTCACAAGAACTTCAGGTTTGCAAGAACTTCAAATTGGTACAAATTTCATATTAACAGGAACTTCAGATTTGCAAGAATTTTAGGTTCGCAAGAATTTTAGATTCATAATATTCGCAAGAATTTTATGTTGACAAGAATTTCAGTTTTGCAAGAATTTTAGTTTTGTAAGAATTTTCAGATTCACAAAAACTCAAATTCACAAGAAATTTAGTTTCACAAGAATTTAAAAATTTGCAAGATTTTCATATTCATAAGAATTTCAACTTCATCATTGTAAAGATTCGCAAACTATAATTCACATAGAAGATTCAAAGATTTGCATTCAAAAGATTTTTATTAGTGATTCACACCTATAATATAAGGTTTCATATTTGAAAATTTCAAGGATTCACATCAAAGATTTCAAGGCTCACAGCTAGAATTTCAAAATTCTCATTTGAAAATTTTAGAGATTCATGCCGAAAAGTTAAAGATTTTTTTTCAAATTTGAAACTTCAAAGATTATCATTTGAAAGTGTTTCACATCCAAAATTTCAAAGGTTTTCATTCAAAAACTTTATGATTTCATAGCCAAAATTTTAATAGTTCTCATTCAAAAAAATTTCAGGGTTTTATATCCAAAATTTCAACAATTCTTATTTGAAAAGTTTTAGTGATTATGCCCGGAGGTCTTATAAATTGTGATTATTTTTGAAAAAAAGCTCCTTTAAACAAAGGCTCTATAATTTTAAAAGTTTGAAATGTTTTTCTCATCCAAAAATCACATAATGAAATATCATCCTTGTTCGAGGATTCAAAAATCAAATATTTTCTCCCACAAAAGTCAAAATTAGAGTATGTGATAAATGTAATGATAATAATGCAAATGCCTTCTAAATGATGCAAATGCAACAATTCAGATTCTTACTAAATGATGCAAATGGATGCCTTAATCAACAATGTAGATGCCATACAATGATTCAAATGTTCTCTACATGATGTAAATGCAATTATTAAGGATTCAAATATTCATCAAATTATATATATGTATTTGTTGAAACAACAATGCAAACACAATACAAATGTCACTAAATCAATGCTATGAAATTTCAATTGTGGTAACAAAGTTTTCAAGACACCACCATCTTATGTATACCTACTTAGCTCCTCAGAACTAATGATCTCATAACAAATTCCATCATTTTATCAATTGATCCATGTTATTTTCCTGATTTGATCACAACTTACAGGTTACGTTGACCAATCCATCATTGCATTCATCATTAGGTTATCTTATTTGCCATTTTTAAATATCTTCTTAAACTTTTTTCACTTCTATCATCTTGGATTTCTTTCAAAGAAATGGATGAATCTTTTATTGACATTATCATTCACTTATTTATCATCATTCTAATTCATGACAAATGTGATACATTTTCTCAATTCATTTAGGGTATGAACACTTGGTAAAAACAAGAAAAATGGGTATTCATTATTGAAAGGAAATCTAGTTAAGAAAAATAAAAGGTGAACAAAATAAAAATACTATATTTGTTTAAATGAGATATTAACATCTATAATAATGACTATTCAGACAATTTTAAATTCCAACTCGAATTTTTTTCTCAAAAATACCTTTATTGATATTCTCGATCTTTGAGCCAAACATTGTCCATATCTTTGGGATTCTTAAATGAAGCTATTTTCAAGTCTTCATTTCTATTTAAATTATCATTTTAAGTTTTCAATTTAAGCCTTCCTTTTTTTATCCTTTTTTTCTTTTTTTCTTTTGCTTTTTACCTTATTTATTTATTATCATTTATTATCATTTCTCTTTCTTTTTGATCTGTCAGTGACATTTTGATCAAAATCTAATTGCAAACTTGCTTAAGTTCACTTTATGATTCTCTATTTGAGCAATCACATTTGATGAAAATGAACTTTTTGAGGTACATAATATAGGCTAGGGTGAGGGGTTATGAAAGAAATTGATAAAAAA
This sequence comes from Durio zibethinus, assembly GCF_047325235.1. Classification (NCBI taxonomy): domain Eukaryota; kingdom Viridiplantae; phylum Streptophyta; class Magnoliopsida; order Malvales; family Malvaceae; genus Durio; species Durio zibethinus. The sequence continues at coordinate 6,322,573 of NC_143181.1, forward strand.
GGCCCAAAATGTATTTAAAGCATAATCAAACTAATGATCATTTCTTTTTATGTTGAGCACCTTGACATTTTGTTTCCTCAAATTTTTTTCTTTTTTTCTTTCCCTTTTTCTTTTCATTTTTTTTCCTTTTTTACTTTTTTTTTTTAGATTTTTCATCATTTTTCAAAAAGATTTGAGCACGAAAGGGCTTTGCCTTTGAGATTATGAAAGCTCTTCACTTTTTAAGCTTCTCAAACTTTGCCCCTAGTGTGAGAGTGATCCTTAGTTAGAGTTCTTTAAAAAATATTTCAATAGACTTAAAAAAGATAACAAAGGATAATTTTACTCTTTGTGTGAAGGATAAAAGAAAGATAGTCATTTCTCATCTCAAATATGAACACTTTTAATGAAAAATATTTATTGACCAAGAGAAAACTTTTGAATGAATAATTGTCAAGATCATGTACACTTTCACCTTCACTAAGCAAAATTCTTTGCTGTAACAATCTCAACTTATCAATCATATCAACACGAATGATGCTTTCAAAATCACATTCTAAATTGTTTTCATGACTGTTTAAATATTCATTATTTAGAATCAGAGAATAAATATAGGAATATTCATTATGAGAAGGCAAAAGTATATAATGGTGATTCACATAAAAAAATATCTTGTAAATGTATTATAGCTGTCATTTTTATTAAACTGATGAACAATAAAATGAAATTCTAGTACAAAAAAAATCATTATTCTAAAAAAAATCCTAAAATGACAAGCAGTTTCAATCAGCCTTTTTATATCCTTCCTAAAATTATGCCTATGGGTGATTAAGTAAAGGGTTTTTATTAACATTCAGCTCCCCTGATTAATTAAAACTCACCAAGCCCGCTCAAATCAAATTTTACACTTTATGCTTAAAAGTGGGGTAAGATTTTATAGAGTGACTAACATTCATCTTATGGTAATCACACATGGCATTAACATTTTTCCATTTTGGATAGGGTGGCTTTAATGGTTCTAAATGAACTCGAGATACCGGGTCATTTTTGACCAATTTTGGGAATAACTCAGTATAGATTATGGGTAAAGGATCAATGTGAGCTCTCTCTGGTTGTTTCTGGATCTTCTTAAACTACTTGCTTGATTGTTAAGCCTTGAAATTGGTGTACTAATAGGATTAAACCTATATGTAGGTGTTTCAAAGGCTAGTAGGTAAGCGGATCAATAAGCTAGTTGTGAAACACATTGATAAGGGAATTGTATGATACTATAAATAGTAGTGTAGCAAACATGATGAACAAGTTGTGGATATAGAGCATAACTTTTAAATTGGTGCCTTTCAAAACTCATAATTTAGGTTTCAACTTCTATCTTTTTAAGCATCCCACCTTTTTTGGTACTACTAACTTTTCTTTTTTAAGCTTACGACTCTTGATGGTATTTTTAATAATCTCCCTTGAAATCACCATGTTAGCAAAGTTTTTTGTTGTATTCTCTATCATTTTCTCATAATAGGTTACCTTTAAGACGCTAACAAATAGTTTTGTAGTCTCTTTTTGAGTTAGAAGAGGTTGAACTTAAATGGCTATATCCCTTCATCATTGGGTATATTCTTTAAAAGATTCTATTACTTTCTTCTGCATGCTTTGTAAAAAAAGACGATTAAGAATCAAATCTATGATGTGGTGGTATTGATTGATGAAAGTGCGAGCTAATTTCTTTTACGAATAAATGTGGATTTTGTCTAACTAGATGTACCACCTTATAGTCGAACCGATCAAGTTATCTTCAAATACATGCATTAACAATTTTTCATCATTGGTGTAAGCAGTCATTTTCTAACAATACATAGTAATACGTATGATCGAACATTTAATACCATAATATCTCTCAAACTCTAAAACTTTAAATTTCGTAGGAATCACAACATTTGGAACCAAGTAAAGGCTGGTTGTATCCATTGAGCCATAAAAATCTATCCCTTTAATAGCTCGTAACCTCTTTTTTAACACGTTTATCTTCTATTCGACTTTCGAGTCCTTTAAAGTTAATTGCCTTTAGTCTCATGTTTTTTTTCTTGTTAAGGTTATCTAAGTTAAGGACCAAGATTAAAGTTGGTTCAAAACTTTGAAACTTTCCTTAAGTTGATGTGGAAGGCATCTCAAGATAGGCATATCTTGCAAGGAATCTGAACTGTTGTGGTCGAATATCTTGGGTGAACTAGGACAAATATGGGTTATAGCCAAAAGGGTATAAAGGGTTAACACCATTCTATGATGTATGGTCTTTAGAAATATCATCTTTCTTCTTGCCTTTCCCCTTGTTCAAGTTGTTAAATGCTTCAAGAATTTTGTCAACTCCTTTTTAATTTTCTTTTAAGCCTTCTTCAACTTCTCAACGTAACTTGCATTATCTTGTTCCATTTGTCTGACTTGAGCTCGAGTGTTATACTGGTGGTGAGTGTGGTGAGTATGTCAAGCTATCATTGAACCTTATCTACCACAAATTAAGATGTTTATATTACTATATGCTCATGGCGTGAATGAAGGATTATAAAAAATCATCTTAATAAACAACTACCACACATGACATGAATGAAATTATTAAACTAATGAAGAATATATGTAACCTAATGCTATTCTACTTTAAGAAATATAAATGAAAAAAGAAATTCAACTAACATTCATTTTATCATACATTTTAAAATGGAAATTCATGCAACATGATATGTATAAAAAGTTAACTACCATACAAGAAAAATCAATCATTGCAAAAATGTAACCTAAATGTTGGGTTATTTCTACAAAGGGGAAGATAAGGCTTTGACTACAAGTTAGGTTCTTTAAAGTTCACTAAATGTGGTTTGGGGTTGACTTTATAGGTATCTAAATCATTTCTCGAATCATTGTCCATCACAGACTAGTAAGGTATTTCAATTCTCACCCATCATAAGCTACAGGTGGAAAGAGTTCAATTTGAATAAGAGTATTTCACTAGCCCATGTGGAGACATAAAATCTCATGAAGGCATAGGTATTTACTTTCTCTTAGGGGATGAAACTCAAACATAGAGCTCATGTAATGGATATACAAGTGAATAACATATATGAAAAATAATAATAAATAAATAAAATATAGACAAGAAAAAAATTCTTAAATTTGTTAAGTTAGGCTTGGATAACAAGAAATTATTTATTAGTTTGACGCTCGACTTTCCACAGTGGAGATGCCAAACTGTCATAATGTATAGATCCATAGACTTATCACTAGACATATATTTTAAGGAGTCACCACCAATTTTTTTTGTCTATGTATGATTGGCCACTTAACTAAATATATCTCATTTTAAAGAAAAATTTCAAGCGTGATTTAGGTATCTTTAAATAGTAAATTTTAGTCTATGAAACCAGATTTAGGTTTGGAATGTGATTACACATGAGAAAGGTTATAACTCCTTCATAGTGCACATCCAAATGATGGTACAAGTTCAATTTCAAGTTATCCAAACCTTAAAACATCTTTATAATTTGTCAAATAATTTAATTATTAGAAATTGATCCTAAAATTACACTAATAGTTTGGTTGCAATTTAAATTAATTTTCTCACCTTAGGAGTATTTATTTAGATTAGTGCCCCACTCTGAAGAAACTCTGTTATAGGATTCATTTAGCTTTTTTGTAAAAAAAACTTTTATTTGTGATAGCAAGATTTAGAACCTTTGTATCAAAAATTCTTATATAAATTCTCCAATATGTTGGTAAAATTTAGAAAAGATTTTCTCATCTAAAAATTTGCATAAATATTGCTATTTGCAATGTTCTTAGTAATTCCATCATCAAAGCTTCAAATTTTAATTTTTATAAAAATAATTTATTTTTAAAACTATCTTTCAATATAATAGTAAGATTTTCTATCAAAGATTATCCTCCAATATGTTGGAAGGATTTTATGAAAACATTTTTTTCAAGATTTTATTATGAAATTCTCCAATAGTTTAATTGAATTCATAAAAAATTTAAATCCATGAAAAATTCTTTAATAGTTTCGTAAGACTCATGAATTTATTTTTAAAATTTATTTTTTATTTTTTAGAAAAATATAAAAGTATCTTGCAAAAATGAACTATTTTTTTCTTTCTTTTTCTTCCACAATAATTCAATTAACAATAAAAAATAGAATAATGAAAAAAAATCTAAAATAAGACCAAAAAAGGAAAAAAATGAAAATCACAATAGAAAATAAAATGAAAAAAAAAAGTAAATAGCTACGATCGAGTCGAGTTTAGTCAGGTCAAAACATAGGCTAGGATGCAGATCTTAGCTTTACAAAATTGTGTCATACCGCTTCAGTATAAAAGTTAAAAATTCATTTATTTTTCCCATAACTCCTTTTTTGCTTCTCTTTCTAAAACCAACTCTCTTCAATTTCTCTCTAGAATTCTTAAAAGACTTAAAGAAGACGGCCAAAAATTCAAATTCTAACGTTGAAAAATTTAACCGGCCGTCAAACTTTTTCAAAAAATTAGATGAACCCAAAAAACGATCACCACCAAAACCTTTTGGCTACCATAAGCTTTACTTGAATATTCAAACTCTCATTGGAAAAATCAAACTAAAATCCAAAAAATTCCCTAAATCCTAAAAAAAAAATTTTAAAAATTCTAACTAATTTAAAAAAAATCCTATAAATTCAATGTTCCCTAGAAACACGAGATAAAATCAATTAGTAACTAGAATCAAAACTTAGAAATCAATTTCCAACAAAATCCCAAAGAATCAAAATTTCCCAAAACTATTCCTAACTTCCCAGAAAAATTCCCAACACCCCTCAGAATATCTTAAAACTCCAAAAATCAACCTAAAATAATTTTCTTTAACCAAATTAAAGAATCAAAATCCAAACCATAAAAGTTGTTTGGTTTTTTTTTTCTGCATAATTGTTTTTTGTATTGCTTGTTGCCCCCTTTTTGATTTATGTGTTTCCTACCTTTTGTTCATAGATTCAAAGCCCTTTATAAAGAGATCAAGATTGAAATTAAAATCAAATTACAACCACAATTAAAAATTTTGGGCTTTTATCTTATTAGGCCCAAAGCCTTCCAATTAAACCTCATTTTAAGGTTGAAACACATTTCAATTTTAGAGAAATTTCAAAATAGAATGAGTTGTCGATATGGTTCAATCGTTTGGGCTCTAGAAATTTAGAAAGTTCTTTTTTTGTTAAATTTTTTTTATGGGGAGAATAAGAATTCTGCATTTTTAGGGTATATTGTTCTTCATAGTTAGGCAATCTGTGGATTAGGGTTTTCTGTTGGTCATTATAGTTAGGCATTTCTGGTTTAGGGTTTTCTTCTATTATTCTTCATTGCTCAAATTTATAGTTAGATATCTCTTCCCATTCTCCTTATAAAGGCTTATATTGAAGAAGAACCACATTGGTTTGTGGCTGATCGTAATTGTTTGATTGTTTATATAGCCTTTTATTTCTTTGCTCTCATATCCGTTTTAAGTATTTATGGCTTTTGTGCATAATGAAAGATGGAAGAACTTTATCCTATCTAAGACTTACTTGAACTCTAAATATCTAAATACAGTTGCTGTACTAAAAATGTATTTTTAATAAAAAGGATTATATGCTGATATCATGTCAACAATAATTAGGCTTGTCATTATCTTTTATTGAAAAAAAAAAAAGAATGATTCTTGCCCATCACTTAGGCTTCCACCAATACGAGTAGATTAATCAATGTGGTGGTAAGCTAAGAAGTCTTTATATCCATTCTATAACACAAAGTACTAACAAGAATAACAACATAAGAGAGATGATAAGAATCACTTATGTTCTGCTTTTCATCGTCAAAGATATGATAAGAATCACTTATATAAGGGACATGCACTTATAGCACTTATAATACTAATAAGAAAAACAATGTAAGGGACATGCATTTAAACTAACTACAATCTTCATTGTTAGGGACATGGTAAGAACCATTTAGGTTTTACTTTAATGAATGCATTCGATCACTCACCTTTTTCTGCTTGCCTTACTTAAAAATGTGCATTATCCATGTTAAACTAATCCAACAAATAGCACTAATAGTTGGAAACAATTTGAATATTACACATTGATTGAATGTTTACTTTTAAATTTTCTTATTATTTATTCACCATGTCATTGTCTATTTCATATAAAATGAATAGATTTTTTATCTACTATTGAAATTATTCTTATTTCTCTATTTAAAGAGAAGTAATCAATAGAAGTTTATCTTCTATTGAAATGATTCTTGCTCGAATTTAATTTATAATGTGACAGAATTTAAATTTCTTACTTTTACAATATGAGTTTTGATTATTTTATTCTACGATTTCATTATGCTAGGGCTTTTGTTGGTGATAGTTGTAATCTTATAGATATAAATGAAATAGTAGAAAACTTGACAGTTGATCCTAAAAAGATATGTTACTATGAGTTTTAGACATTTGTAATAAGGTTAGTGTTATAAATATTAGTCAAATATTGTATTTGAAACCTACAAAAACTTTAGTTGATGTTTTGATGTTAATAAGTGATTATAGAAGCACTCTTGATATGATTAGTTATATATTAGATCTTGGTGTAGTTGATGCGTCTATAGTACATGGTATAGATGACGCTATTTTAGCTTATGAGCTGTTAATAAAACCTAAAGTGAAAGATGTAGCTGAGATAGTAGGGAATGAAATGGTAGAAAATCAACATATAGCTAAGATAGTTGAGAATGAAGGGATAGGAATTGAAGATGTAGTTGAGAAAGCAAAGGTAGGGAATAAAGATGTAGTTGAGAAACCAAAGGTATGGAATGAAGATGTAATTAAAGTAGCAAAGGTAGAAAATGAAAATGTGGTTGGTGTAAAAGTTAAAGATGCAACTGATAAAAATAGCAATGAAGGAAAATATTATTTGTACTTTGTACAAAATCAATATTTGAGTGGTTATAATGATGAAACAATAGTTATTGTTAGATCTAAACTGAAAGCTTTATTAGAAAAAGGGTAAAAGTAAAAAAAATAGAATGGATAAATGAGTACAAATTGGTATGAATATGGATAAGGATTGAGTTAAAAATGACCATAGAATAGAACTAGATTCAACCTCACCAGTCAATGATGATATTGATAAAGGATATCAAAGTGAGCACTATAACTCTGATGACTATGGTGAGCCTATCAGTGATGAGGATGAAATGGTTAATGATGCTACTTGGATGAAAAGTAAGTTTCCAGCATATGATTTCAATTTAAAAACCTTTTACATTGAGCTAGGCATGTTGTTTGAGAATTTAAAACAATTTAAATATGTTGTGTCCTTACTTTTTATTAGGACAAATAGGGGTATTATTTAGGCTAAGAACTATAAAATATTTGCTAGAGGTAAGTGTGCTACAAAACAATATTCTTGGATAATTTATGCAGCTTATGAAAGACAGTTACAATCATTTCAAGTGAAGACTTACAATAACACTCATGAATACAACAAGGTTTTCAAAAACCAAAAGATGAGTCAAGCTATTTTGACTGAGTTATACACAAATAGATTTATAAAGGATCATTTTATTAAGAATGTAAAAGTCCAAGAGTTAGTTAGAAAAGAAGTTGATACATGGGTGAATATTAGTATGATAAGAAGGGCAAAAAAAAAGGTGGTAGTTAAAGTGATTAACAATTATAAGAATAAGTTTAGACTTTTATGGGATTACATTGATATAATAAAAAAAACTAATGAAGGCAGCATAGTGAATATGTAAGGTCATAGGCTATTGCCAACTTCTCCACCTATATTTGAAAGGTACTATATATGTTTTAGGGCACTTAAAAAAAGTTTAGAGAGTGGTTGTAGGCTTGTTTTAGGACTAGATCATTGTTGGCTTAAAAGCTTGACAAATGGTGAGTTGCTATGTGCTATTAGTAAAGATGGAAACAATCAAATGTTTCTAGTGGCATAGGCGTTGGTGGAAGTGGAATGCATAACTTTATGAAAATGGATTCTTGATTTATTGAAATCAGATATCATGTTTTAGGAAATGGAATAGGTTGGACAATCATGATAGAATAATAAAAGGTACATATTTAAATGCTGATTTAAATTAAATTATGTACTAATACTTAAACTAACTACTAATTATTTTCATATCATTTGTAGGGCCTTGATAATGCAATTATAGAGTTGCTTCCAAATGTTGAATATAGATTTTATGCTAGGCATATATATATAAATTGGGCTAAGAGAGGACATAAAGGGTGATGAGATGAAAAGGGCTTTTTGGACAATTGATAAGTCTTCAACAATCATACAATTTGAAGAAAATATGAGAAAATTGTAGAAAAAAGATGAGATTATAGCTTGGACATAATAAAAGCCCCACCTTAATAATGGTGTTGAGCCTTCTTCAACACAAACTTTAAATCTGAATTGGTTAACAATAACTTATATGAAGCATTCAATGGGATATTACTAGATGCAAGGAAGAAATCAATGATTTCTTTATTTGAAGATGTAAGAAAGAATCTGATGGTAAGAATTGAGAAGAAGAGAAAAGAACGTTCTTGGTGGAGGGGTGTGATTGGTCTTAGCATTGTAAAAGTCATAAAAAAATACATCTATGGCATCATAATGTGTAGTTACATTTAATGGAGATGGTGGATATAAAACAAATTTGGGTCTAGATGGGCTTATTGTCTAGCTTGATGAGAAAACATGTAGTTATGGAATGTACCAACTTTTTTGCTATCTCATGTGCACATACCATATGTGTAATTAGAGATCTAGGTGAAAATGTTGAAGATTTTATGTCTAGTTGGTATCAAAAAGAGGTGTATCTGTAGACTTATAACAATGCTTTACAATCCATGCTTGGGAGAAAGGATTAGGCCAAACCAAGGACAGAAGAAAAGGTTTTGCCCTCTGAGTTTAGAAAAATGCTAGGCAAGCCTAAAACCAATAGAAGAAAGGATCATGATGAGCCCAAGTAAAACTAGCCCAACAATTCAATAGGCTAAATGTTCAATTTGGGATTAAATGTTTAGGTGATTGCTCAATTTAGAACCAAATATTTTAATTTATATAAATAAGGATTAAACATTATCGACTTATAACAAGGTAAAATTTTTTAATAAAAATTTTACTATGAATGATATGTGCCATTAAATTTAAAATTCGTTAAATATAAAAATGATGTGGAGTTAAGTTTCCCACACCAAATGACAAATGGAAAGGCTTTTGTTTTCTTTTTTTTTTTTTTTATTTCATTTCATTTCTTCGTTATCCATTATATTGGAAACTCAAGGAACTTAGGGTTTATGAACTACAAGACTACAAAATTGATTATTTAGCAAGCACCCAATTGAAGCTTTTACATTGCTATTTAGGGCTACCTTAATACATTTTCTACTTGTCTGGTCATTTCTTATTTTGGGTTCATCATCAGTGAATCTAGACGAGAGTTACAAAATGGCCTTATAAAATTTAACTTGATCAAGATCAAGTTTTTAGACAAGAGTTAGCTTTTAATCTCTTATTGTTTCTTCTTTTAAATGATTTGGATGGGGGTCTAGTTGAGTAAAGAGAAAAAAAAATAAAAGCAATAAAATTAATGTGAAATTAAAGTGGGAGATACTATGGATAATGGGTCAATTAAGGTAAAGATAAAAGAACTTTGTTTAGGCTTAAAATTATTGATAAAGGGATTAAGATAAGAAGAAAAACTAGACTGATAAAAGAAATGGTGAAATGGGTTCATAGAGATAAAAAAGTTTGTTTTATGCTAAAAATTCCTGAAACAACTAAAAATTCTTGAAACAATCTCTATAAAGAGCAATCATATTACTATTTATTAAAAGAAATTGCAGGTTGCTTGATTGCTGGAAAAATACAAAGCAACAAAAAAAGTTGTTCTTTTTTTATTTGTCAAGAAATCAAAATGAGAAGAGAGATAAAAGAGAGAATGGCATTGTAAATCTAACCTTAAAACATGCTGGAGTAAAGACAAATACCCAAAACTGACAACATTGAGTAGTGAACAACTCTCTTTTGACTCTCATCTTCCCGCTTATTTTTGCTTTTAGCCAGCTACAAATCAACAACAACCACACCATGTATAGGAACAATCACAATCACAGTAGCAAATTAATCCATTACATCAATAGTAGTAGTAGTAGCAACAAGTTGTTCAACAACATGAGGTTCCAAGGCCTACTATTGTCTTTTTTTCAAGAAACTTGCAATCTTAAGCACCAATATCAAGAAAAAGGTAAGTGACTAGGCTTTGTTTTTTTGGGTTCATTTTTTCAAAAGATTGAAGCTTTGTAGCTTTTCCTTGCTAAAAATCATCCATTTTTTCTCGTTTTGCAAGAAAAATTAGCAAAAATCCAATTTAGTATTAATGTTCCACATCAGCCAGCTTTTAATCTTTTTATGCATTGTTACTGCGAGTATCTTTCAAAATAAGATTTTTGTTGAAAAAAATTCTACATTGTTATAAATCGATAACGTTTGATCCTTATTTGTATAAATTAAAATATTTAGTCTTGAATTAAGCAACCACTAAAACGTTTAATCTCAAATTGAGTATTTAGCCAATTCAATAAATCTGTCAAGAAAGGGCATGATAATGACATGTAAACTATGTCATCAACCAGGCCATAACAAAAGAGGCTGTCTTATGAGAGGCAAACAAGTAATTTCAATCTATTTTATTTTTATTTATTATTATAAACATTATACTGTTATGAATTTTGACTATTAAATACACAAACTAACTTATCAACTTAATTTTAGTTTTCTTTCTATGACAGCAAGATTATCTTGTGCTTAGATCTGGAGACCAAAGCATGGACCAAGGTGCATTAAGTATTATAGATCCTATTAAAGCTACACACTATCTAAGCAACCATGCTATTGCTTCTACTCTTGCTTATGGTGCTTCTACATCAGCTTTTGCTTTTGCATTTAGATCTGGTTATGTATTTGTATCTACTTCAACTAATATATTTGGTTTTGCATCTGTAACTACATTTGCACAAACCTTAAGTCTAGTTTCAAATCCATCCTTAAATCCAATTTCAAATCTAGCTTCAAATCCAATTTCAATTCTAGTTTCAATTACTGCTACAGCCATTGAAAATGCAAAATTGAGGTCTCAAAAGGCCAACAACATCTAGTGGCAAATGTTTTGCAAATGACGATAGGAGACTTTATGGGATGACTAATGGAAAAATTAATCCCTTATCGAAATCCAAGTTTTTTACAACAACCACTATGAAAAGAGTGATTTCAGCCAATAGTTTTGGAAGTCATAATGAAAAGATATATACAAACTTATAAACAGGAAGACAAATCTTAAATGTAACTGATTTTTTATCAAACATTTTATATTTATGATTTTGTTTTATAAAATATTACCCATTCTAACTTGATAAATGTAATTTAGCCTAGATTAAGAAGTTAAAAAGTGATAGCAATTGGGACAAGTTGAGCCAAGATGATGGTTATTGAATATGTAACTACTACTCAAGAAAGTCAAGTTTTTGCTTCTAAAAGAAATAAGGGGACACAAAAAATATGACCAATTGTAGCTTCTGTTGACTATTCTTGTTGAAACAAAAACTTTGGTTTAAGCTATTATGTTAATTTTTTTTTATTAATGCTGTAAGAATAATTTCTATTCAACCTTCATGGTTGAATGTTTTCTTGATTGAATTCTTGTGTAAAAGGATGTTTTGTTGACTGAATGTTAACTATTATCTTGTTATAAAACATAATATGTTATGTATTCATTTTCATTAATAGATTGCCTCTATTATTAGATTGCCTCATATTGCTTTATATTGCAAGTTGAACATATTGCATTCAACCACATTTGCATTATCAAGTTCCAAAGCACTAGAATTCACAATTAATAAAATTGATTCATTAAAGTTTTAACCAACTTTTACAACTCAAAATATCATTCAAAACCCTAACCTACTATCAAGCATACAAGTTAAGTTTTCAAATTTTTGTTGGTATTGAAAAAAATTACACAAAACACAAGTATAAAAAAGAATGAGATAAGCTAAATTATTTTTTAGTTGCCATCTCTACCATGTCCACCACCAATAATTTTATGGCTTTTTTTCAATTTCAACCTCAAAATAATAACTTTTTTCTTACAATACATATTCTCTGCAATAACGTCAGTTTTACCAACATTTTTCTTCAACTTTAAAACTTCATATTTCAAACTTTGGACATGACTATATAAAAATTTTATCTATTTTTCAGCTCATGTATAATCCCTTTTGCTTTTTGGAAAAGTTTAGAATTATGCCATAAATGAAATCCATAAACAGTGCCTTATAATCATACAAAAGAAATATCAACAAACAAATACCATGAATTACACCCAAAAAATCAGCAAATTTAGTGAAAAAATATAAATTTTATTACAAATTTATTTTCTTCATAAATTTACCAAATAATGTGGGTATCCATAAAATCATCTATTAGGATTACTATTCATCCATGAAGTCCACTTAGCTACCTTCATATTTTAGTAATAGAAAATGGGTTCTCCTTCAAAGTCCCATTCTACATTGTAACTATCTTAAATTAACTTATACGTATTTATATCATAAGACCCTCATTTAGAAACCCTACAATTTTAAGATTTTGACGAACAAATTAAAAAAAAATTAGAGCATGAGAAAAACTCAAAATTTATACTAACCTTAAATTTATGCTGCTAGATGAGCTGATATTTAAAGAAAACAACTGATATTTGAAGAAAATATTGTGTTCGGATGCTATTTGAATAAAAAAATTTCTTTTTTTATGGTGAAAAACGAGAAGAAATAAGAAGAAGACTTGCAGCTCATAAACCCTAAGCTCACACTCTCTGACATTATAGATAAAAAAGGATAAGAAAATAGAGAATTCAAATGAAATAAGCTTAGACAAACAGACACAAGGTTTTTCACCTATCACTACACGTGGGTAACTTAATTTCACATCATATTTGTTTGTAATGGATGTTACACGTCGACAACTTAACAGCACATAACATACACATCCCAGTTTCCTTTGACAAAGTCTTATATTATTAAATCAATAACATTTTATCTTTATTTGTACAAATTAAAATGTTTAAACGTTTAATCCTAATTTGAGTATTTAGCCAATTTAATTTATCTTAAATAATCAAAACATTATTTGTATCTTGTAATTTAATTAATTTTAATACAATTTTAGGAATAAATAAATTTCTCTATTATGGAATTAAGAAGAGAAGCACAACAGTATTTTTTTAAGAATTTTTAAGTGAAAAATTTTCTTTTATATTCTCTAACACAATGAAAAGTTTAGATGAAAATTTCAAGAAAAACTAATTTTCATTTATTTTCAAATGAAAGATAGAAAGATAAAAAAAAAAATTAAACTATTAGAAATAAATGGATATTATTTTAAGAAGTCAAGAATGATTAGATTGCTCAAAATTTTCTTGGTGAGAAATTTTTTTTTAAATTCTTTAGAACAATGCAAATTTTAGATGAAAATTTTAACAAAAGAGAGTTTACGTTTATTTTTAGAATAAGAATAAAAAGTAATAAAATGTTTTTCAAATGAATGGGAATTATTCCAATGAGAAATTCTAAAAAAATAATGGGTTATTTTGTAGTAATTTTAAATGAGAAATTTATTTCTCAATTTTATCGTAATGGTGATAAAATCAGATAAAAATTCAATAATGATAGTTAACATTTATTTTCAAGTATAGCAAAAATAAAGAATAGAGCAATAAATTTTAGAAATACTAAAAATAAAATTTTGAAATAAGAATAAAGTAAATTGGGTTATGAAATTCTAAGAAATCATGAATGATTGATTTTCTTAGAAATATCTAGGGAAAAAATATTTTTAAATATTTCTAAAATGGTAGAAAGTTTAAGTATTTTTCAATAAAATAAAATGATGATTAACAATAAATTAATCAAAATCAATTTGACAACGAAACTTCCTAAAAAAAACAAATGAAATTCATTGAACACTTCTAAGATAAGAAAAAATTTTAGAAATTTAATAGAATGGCAAGGAAAACCAAAATTTCTTTTCAGTATGTAAATGTTTAAATTAAGTAAAAGCCATAAATAAAAAGATCATCTAGCCAAGACTTTACGATAATTTAGAATTAATTGTACCATCTCAGGATTAGCATTGTTGAGGTGTTATAATCTTTTCAATACGTAATCAAACTCCTAGAAAAACGCAAACTAAAAATCTTTTATTTTAGGAGTCTTAATCAATTTGAGGATATCTATAAAAAAAAATAGATTCATTAGGTGATCAATCACACTTAAATAAAAAAATATTTGTAACAACTCAAAAGTTATATGCAGTGAAAAATTTACGAACTTATAAGTTATGATAATGACAATATATATGAATTGATGGTATGCAATTTTTTTATTATAAATGTTATGAAAAATTAGGACAATTGTTGTATGATATATAGCTTAATTGGTAAAACAAATCAGGTGTAATTGATAGTTCAAATATATAGCAGCAGTTTTTTACATTACGAAAGGTATACTACCAACAATAAATTTACATCATTTTTCTTTAATGAAACAATAATAAATGCAGTTAAAGTTAAGATTTGTTTTTTAGTGACATCTATTAAACATTCCCTTGAGCAAAACCAACCAAAAAAAAAAAAACACTTTTGTTGATTTTTCGGAGGTGATGGATTAAGCTAACTCAATCGAAAGAACTCTCAACGGCTTTACAAGAGCATTGTGATGTATGTCAAAAAAAATAATAATAACAAAGAGCTTTGTGGTGCATGTCAAACAAAAAAAAAATAAAAAACAAAATGCAACTGAGGGCACTAGAATTGTTGCTTCGGAACGAACTCTATTTGTTCAAGTCAATGGGATATCTCGAGTAAAGAATACAAAGAGATAGAGCATGAAGAAGATAAATGGAGCATGAGAACAAGAATGCATGAGGTAATGTGTGGAAAATGTAAAACCAGGCTCCTTTTATATGGGTAGTGTGTTCGGGAGCAATTAGCTAGCCTATAATTTTTTATTATATTTTTATAAATGTCTAATTATGATAAAAAATTATATATAAATTCATCATTTATAAGTGTAGATTTTACGAGAATATACTATTTACAATTATTGCATTATAATTAATTAATTATAACTTAAAATTATGTGAAATTAATTAAAATTTATATAAAGTTCAAATTTATAAGTAATAGATATTTACATAATTCCTTATTATGATAATCTGTATAACTTTAAATTCTAATAATTATTATACAATTATTATTGTTGATATTTTATTTATAAGCCTAACAAAACATTTAGTACTTAGCTAATCTTTTATTGTCAATCCTTCTTCTTTAGAAACTATGTAAGTAGCTCCTTAGTTACTGGTTCTATGGGTTTGGTGATGCTTTGGGCCTTACGCTTCACATCATAGAGGGTGTAATTAAGGGTGTAAATAATATATTAATATTCGTAAGTTATTCGGATTCAATTAGAATAAAATTTGAACTAGACTCGATTACTATTGAGTCAAGCTCGAGCTCAAGTAGCTTGACTCATCAATCGAGTCAAGTTCAAGCATTCTTATATCAGATTCGAGTAGCTCACGAGCCGAAGCAAACTTTTATATTTAAATATATTTTTATTATTTTAAATAATAAAATTCTTGAACTCAAATTCAAGCTCGAGTATAAATAATCAAGTTTTTGTCGAATATAAGAATCGAGCTTATTTTTATATGTTACACGAGCCTAATCGAATGAGTTCAAGTAGTTCGATTTATATCTCGAGTCGAGCTCGAGCTAAAAAAAAAACTCGATCAAGTTCGAATTAAGTTTCGAGTCTCGAATTTCGAATCGAGCTTAAGCTTAAGCTTAATACTATATTGACTCAAACTCGATCAATTACACCCATTACAAGAAAATGAAAGATTAGTGATAGTTTTATAGCGGCATTTCATTTACAAAAGCTGCTAGCTTCCGTGTTTTTATAAAACTTAAGGCGTTTATTATCAAAACGCCACTAAATATTCAAATAGTGGCATTTTTACTTGTACATGCCACCCAAGACTTGATATTAGCAGCGTTTCTCAACTAAAATGCCTTGACTAATCATGCCATAAAAATTTAACTGAATACCAAAGGCATTTTTGGTAGAAAATGGCTTGAATAATCCCCTTAAAAAAATTAATAAGGAATTACTGAAGGCATTTTTGGCAGACAATGCCTTCAATAATCCCTCATAAAAAAATATATATGATTATTAAAGGTATTTTCTACAAGAAATGCCTTTGATAGTTCCACAAAAAAATTCCATAGGTTGATTGAAGGCCTTTTTTTATCAGAAATGCCTTCAATAAATATCATATCAAAATTTTAAGATCATACAGATTTTAACCATAAGGTGGTATGTTCGATCCCTCACTTTAGCCTTTTTTTGGTTTTTGCAAGGATTATTTATAATTGATTATTTTAGGCATTTTCTTGGCAAAAACACCTTTACCAATTGCTTTAAAAAGTTTTGGAGAAAATATTGAAGGCATTTTTGGTAGAGAAACACCCTCAATAATCCATAGGAAAAATATAAAATCGATTCATGAAAGCGTTTTAGGTCGAACTTACCTTCTATAATCCAATCAATAAATTTTTAGTTAGGATTATTAAATACGATTTTTGTCAAAAACGCCTTCAATATTCCATAGACAAAAGTTAGAATGGATTTTTGAAGGCATTTTTGGCTCAAAATGTGTTTAATATTCTAAAAGATAAATTTGAATAGTCAGATAATTAAAGGTAATTTTTTTCAAAAAATGCCTTCAATAACATTTTGTTAGGAATTATTCAAGGTATTACCAGTAAGAAAACGCCATTAATAATCAATTCAATTAATTTTTAGTTGGTATTATTAAAGGTAGTTTTTTCTTAAAATGCCTTTAATAATCCATACAAAAAAGTTAGAATGGATTCTTGAAGGCATTTTTTGCCCAAAATGCCTTTAATATTTCACACAATAAAATTTTGGGTAGGATTATTGAAGACAATTTTGGTAAAAAATACTTTCAATAACATTTTGTTAAGGATAATTTAAGGTATTTTCTTACTAAATATGCCCTTATTAATCCATAGGAAAAATATAGAAAGGATTCTTGAAGGCGTTTTTAGGTGAAAGCGCTTTTAATAATCCAATAAATAAATTTTTAATAGAAATTATTAAAGGCAATTTTTTTCAAAAATGCCTTTAATAAATCATACACAATATTTGGTACAGATTCTTAAAGGCATTTTTTTTTTTAAAACGCCTTTAATATTCCACACAATATATTTTTAGGTGGGATTATTGAAGGTAGTTTTGGTTAAAAATGCCTTCAATAACTTTTTGTTATGGATGATTTAAGGCATTTTCTTGCTAAAAATACCTTTATTAATCCCATCAAAAAAACATATTTGATATTGTATATGTCAAGTCATTTATAGGTTTATGCCTAGAAAACATTTAAAGGCAGTTATATATTTATGCCCAGAAAACATTTGGTTTATATATGTGATATTACAAATTACATTTTGGAATTTACATAAGGAACAATGTTGTATTTTAATAAATTGACCACACATTCAAAATTAAAACTAATAACGTTGCCATATTAATATACTTTTCTGAAATAACTGTACTCAATAATATATTAAGTACACATAGTGTATTCATATTAAGCATACCAATAATATTAAACCAATACCTCAATGTACAAACTTAAAGTTTCCATTCAACATGGCATGTTAAAAACATTATAACAATTTGTTCCTCATATATTTACATTCAACCAACAATATCAAACCTTAAGGTTTATCAACATTGATAAATGATAATACATACACCATTATTTAAAAACTTCATCCAATTCCTCTTCCATGAAGCTTTCTTTACTCTCCCACTAAAAAAAAATTAAAAGTAAATATTAATAAATGAGAACATAATATATCTTTTTATTTTTTTGAAGATATAACGAGTTTTATGAAATTTATACTAACCTTGAATGGTGTGGTCATAAAACCATCAACATTATCTCCTATATAAAATGAAGAATATAATATCCACATTCAGTATTACCAGGTTACCGAGGTACCTGAAAATTAAATTGAGTGGGTTTAGGAAACATTTATCTACACAAACTCAGTATAAAATAATAAATTTCACGTTTACCAATAATGACACCCATTTCGATTTCGTCTTCTTATTAAATGTAGATATTACCCTAAATTGAAAAGAAAAAAATTATTTAATACATAAATAAAATTACTTATGAAAAAATAGAAGATATATAATATAATAAAGTATAATACCTTTTTATAAAAGTTTGAATATCGGGGTTAGGCATCATCGTTGCATTAACTGAATTAAGTAAGTGTGGCGTTAAGGATTTGGTGTCAATCATAATAAGCATCCAATAACGACTGTAAAATAATAACAATGATATACTCATATTACAAATCAGATCTGATTGGGTAAAGTTAGAATAATTAAGGTTGGAATATAACTTACTGCACATTATAATGAGCAATAATAATTAACTGGTCTTTTCATGCATTCGATCACATGATTAGCATGATAAGCAACTGTGTCACTTTGCTCACTAATGAAGTTAGGGTCAAAGAATCTAAATTTGTTGATCAACTATTTCCCCTTAACCTCTCTATATAGGAAGCTACACAATAATAATCAACATTGTTAGTTAGTATTACACCCTAATATAGATTATTACATATTGAATGTGCATATTTGTATTTATAAGCTAACCTCATATAAGCAACAATATCAATAACTGATAGTTCATAAAATTCTTTAACCTTCTCCACACCAATGAAAGAAAATGATGGTTTATCAAATAACCATTCCTCAAACTCAATGGTTATGAAGTTTTCTCTAGATAAATACTCCAATGAATATTTGGATAACTCATCCATGGTAGCCTGAGCAAGGGTCATACTATGAGTACTAACATCTTGCTATAATATTTAATGAAATATAATTATTAAAACCAAATCAATAAATATAATAAATAAATTAATATTAAAATTATAAACAAATCATACTTCTTGAGTGGTAGCAGAGGATGGGTTCATTTTCTTAATTGCAACGTAAGCTTGTCCTATGTGGACAATGCTATCAGACTAGCCTACTGGCATTTTATGCTACATTGCTGCCAACATGGACTCTAAAGCAACGAGTCTTTGCTATTGCTCATTGAGGCATTGTTCTTGGGCATTAATTTGTTGTTGTTGTTGCTCAATGATTGCTTCATATTGTACATTTCTCATTCGCGTGGTTTTATGTTGATTACCAAAAACCTTTGATGGCAAGACAAATTTACTAACCCTAAAAACACGACTAAGCCTTTCTTTAGCGCCTAATGCTAAAGACAAAGGATCTTTGCCATACTGAATTCCTAGTTCACCAGATTTGACTTTGACATCATAATTATCTCCAAAAACAATAATAAGATAGGCTATAACAATAAATCTATACAAGCTAGTATACAGTCATACATACAACCATAATGCCAATCATACATTATATTAAAAAAACAGTTATACATACAATCTTTTTTGCCATTTCTTTGGTTGCTTCAGCTATAAAGGATCCATCTTTTCGTAGATGTCCTTATTTTCAGACATCCCATCTAGAAACTTCAGTGCCAAAGCTTGCTGATTCTTATTATTAACCATAATAAAAAAATCAAAATGTATGAAATGAATGTTCATCAATATTCATTAATGAGTATAAAACAAGTGCGCTCATACATACAAGCTCATACATCATATTTGTATATCCCTTTCTCATTGTCTGATGGTGATATTGTTATTTGGCCTGAATGTTCCATTGGTTTTCTTTGATTTTCTACAAAAGAAAAAAATTATGTCAATCACATATGAAGATCAACGGCTATATTGCATAAAGACTTATAAACAATATTTTTTGTAATGGGTTTGTGTACTGAGAAATCTTTTAAAAGTTGATATCAAACAAAATTTGTCAAATCTTCAACACTTATCACATTTTTATATGTTGCAAGTGGATCAGCCAATACATCACCTTGATCAGCCAACGGTAAAATATATTAGGTTATCAACCTACTTTTAAAGTCTCTAAATGCTTTCCAAGCATATTGCAACACAATCTTTTTACAATCAATTGGAACGTCAAACTATTCCTAAATTATTTAACAGAATTAGTAAGAACACATTGAATTTCAATTAAATGATCATTTAACAAATTTTATGAAATAGTTGAATAAACATACCACAATCGACTGCCATATATCAACTTTTAGATCATCAGGAACTTATCGTCAATTGGTGTATGTAATTGAAATCCTATGATAGACGATAGCTCCAATACAAGTAGCCATCTTGGTAGCTCCTTCAGACACAAGCTGCCCACTTTGATTGAAGTCAACGTGAATTTTTGTGTCACTCATTTTAATTTATTTATTTGGGCCTTTTCCTTTTCTTTTTTAGCCTACAGGTATGTTTGCATGTTCAATAAAAGGAGAATGATGTTGTTCAGAGTCTATAATACCTATGATTTTAATCATCATTATACGAATTATATGAAATGACTATCTAAATTTAACATTGTACATAATTAAATACAACCAATACCATATTATGTACAAAAACACCATTCAGCAAACTAATCAGTAATATGCTCAGACACACCCTCTAGGAAACCACTCAAAAATACCATTTAATAAACCATTCAGAAACACCATTTAGCATACGATTAAGCATACCAATATCATACAATACCATTCAGCAAAACAATATCACACAACAAGGTTCAGCATACCATATTATTAATAGAAAACTACACAGAAACAACATATATGCAATGATAGGTGCTTGGACAACTATGCTTATGGTGAAATTAATAAAAATATATATCCATATGTAAATAGTAAAGAACCGAAAAAAAATAGCTCTATCGAATAATAAAAATAATACAGTAAAAAATTATAAAGACATACTGGTAA
Organism: Durio zibethinus; assembly: GCF_047325235.1. Lineage (NCBI taxonomy): Eukaryota > Viridiplantae > Streptophyta > Magnoliopsida > Malvales > Malvaceae > Durio > Durio zibethinus. The sequence goes on from NC_143181.1 coordinate 6,343,652, forward strand.
ACAAAAAGGTCTAATCGTCGTTGATTTGTTGAAGGTCAGTGGCGATAATAGGGATAAAAAAACTAAAAGTCTGATAGAAATGTGTTTATGGGTTTGGTCTGGTTGATTAATGCAACTTTTAATCGTTCTATATACTAACAGTCTATGATTCCGATGTCCAAGACATGGAATAAATATAAAATTTATTTTTAAAGGCATTTTTCTAAAAAAAATACCTTCAATAATCCTCTTAAATTTTTACTTGAAGATTATTGAAGGTAATTTTTTACTAAAAGATGCCTTTAGTAATCTAAAATTAATTTTTAAAGGAAATTATTAAAGGCATTTTTTGCCTTTGATAATTCTGAACAAAAATTATTAAAGGCATTTTTAGTAAAAAATCGTCTTTAATAATTATGTAAAAAATTTTAAAGGAATTAGTGAAGGCATTTTTCTAGAATAAATGCCTTCACTAGCTATTTTAAAATTTTAGTAGTGGAATATTGAAGATGTTTTTCACTGAAAAATGCCTTTAATAATCAAAAAATTTTAAAAAAAATTATTGAAAGCATTTTTTGAAAAAAAATTCCTTTAATAATTATGTAAGTAAATTATAGGGAATTAGTGAAAGCATTTTTCTAGAATAAATACCTTCACTAAATGTCTTAAAATTTGGGTTGTGGAAAATTGAAGGCTTTTTTCGTTGGAAGATGCCTTTAATAATCTCAAAAATTTTAAGAGAAAATTATTGAAGGTGATTGTTTTAAAAAAAATGCCTTCAATAATTATGTACGTCGATTAGAAAGAATTAGTAAAGGTATTTTTCTAGAATAAACGCCTTCACTAACCATCTTAAAATTTGAGCAGTAGAATATTCAATGCATTTTTCAGTGGAAGACGTCTTTAATAATCACAACAAATTTAAGAAAGAATTATTGAAGGCATTTATTTTCAAAAAATACCTTCAATAATTATGTATGTTAATTAGAAGGAATTAGTGAAGGCATTTTTCTAAAATAAACACGTTCACTAAAAGTCTTAAAATTTAAGTTGTGAAAAATTGAAGGTGTTTTTCACTGGAAGACGCGTTTAATAATCCAAAAAATTTTAAAAGAAAATTATTGAAGGTAATTATTTTCAAAAAAATACCTTCAATAATTATGTACGTAAATTAGAAGGAATTAAGAAGGCATTTTTCTAGAATAAATGCCTTCACTAAACGTCTTAAAATTTGAGTTATGGAAAATTGAAAATGTTTTTCGTTGGAAGACACCTTTAATAATCCCAAAAATTTTAAGAGAAAATTATTGAAGGCGATTATTTTCAAAAAAACACCTTCAATAATTATGTACATTAATTAGAAGGAACTAGTGAAGGCATTTTTCTAGAATAAACACCTTCACTAAATGTCTTAAATTTTGGGTTATAGAAATTGAATTCGTTTTTTGCTAAAAGACACATTTAATAATCCCAAAAATTTTAAGAGGAAATTATTGAAGGCGATTGTTTTCAAAAAAACGCCTTTAATAATTATGTACGTTAATTAGAAGAAATTAGTGAAGGCATTTTTCTAGAATAAACGCCTTCACTAAACGTATTAAAATTTGAGTTATGAAAAATTGAAGGCATTTTTCACTTGAAGACGCCTTTAATAATCCTAAAAATTTTAATAGAAAATTATTGAAGGCAATTGTTTTCAAAAAATGCCTTTAATAATTATGTACGTAAATTAGAAGGAATTAGTGAAGGCATTTTTTTTTAAAATAAACGCATTTACTAACCATCTCAGAATTTAAGTTACGGAATATTGAAGGCATTTTTCACTAGAAGATGCCTTTAATAATTTCAAAAACTTTAAAAAGAAATTATTAAACACGTTTGTTCTCAAAAAGCGCCTTCATTAACCATCCTAAAGTTTGACTAGTAGAACATTGAATGCCTTTTTCACTAGAAGACGCCTTTAATAAATTCTTTCAATAAATAAAAAGAATTAGTCAAGGAGTTTTTCTGGAATAAACGCTTTTAATGACCCCTTAAAATTTTAGAAGTGTAATATTAAAAGTGTTTTGTATAGAAGATGCCTTTAATAATCTCACATAATTTTTAAAAGAAAATTATTAAAGGCATTTTTAGTAGAGAATTGTCTTCACTGATATTAACAAAAAAAAAGAGAATTATTGAAAGCATATTATACAAAAAAATGACTTCAATAAATACACCATAAAAATTAGATTAAATTTTTGAAGGTATTTTTTGGGGCGTAAACGCCTTTAATAATCTCAAACAATTCTACTCTGACTCTGTTAATGGTGCCTATAATATATTCAAAAACTATTTAGGAGGAAATTATTGAAGGCATTTTTCTTAGTGAATGCCTTGAATAATCCGGTCCAATAAAATTGTCCCCAAACTTAGCACATCCAATCACCAACTTGAAGCTTCATCTTTATTATTTTACTATTTTTCTTTTCAAACCGACTATAATTTACTTTCCCTTTCTTTCAGCTTTTACTATTTGAGCATTATCTTTTAGAACCTTATTTCGACTATGCATTAGTTATTTACTGATATTTTCACTTAATTCGACTATTCCTTCAACTTTTGCAATTGGTGATTTTTTTTTGTTTAAACAATTTTTTTCAAAACCCACCTTCCTTAAATACCCATTTGTAATTCATCATTCACTTCTCTTTTCCTTTCATTTTCTTCTTTTTTTGGGTTTTCTCTGTACCAGTTTTACCTTATTTCAATTCCAACTACAATAACTCTTGGGTACTGTCTATGTTAGTAGCAGATTTTAATATTTATAATATCAGGTACTTGATAAAATACTTCACAATAAGAAGTTTTCATTTTTTTGTAAGTACTGGTCTTGTTATTATCTTTTGTTTAAAACATAGTAAACTTAAATATTTGACATGTTCATTTTCATATAAAGTATTTATATACATTTGGTCTAATAATGTAGCAAGTACTAAATAGATAAGAGTTGGATGCAAAAGTCAAGATTAAGTCAAGAGTACAGAGATGGAGTGGAAAATTTTTTAATTTTGCATTTGAGAATACAAGTGAAGATAATATGATATTATGCCCATGTGTGAAGTGTGCTAATATAGATTGGCAAATGTGTCAAGTTGTTTTTGAACATTTAATTTGTATTAGATTTTTCCTAGGATATGTTAATTGGTATTTTCATAGAGAGTCTGTATCGTCAATGTCTTCCACTAGAGTTTCTTCAACTTCAAGGGCTCTCTAACACCAACATAATCTTTTTATAGTAGATGACATTAAAGGCATATTGCAAAATACTTTTAACATTCATAATCAACATTTTCATAATCTTTCTCTCCAAAATGATGGATTTAATTAGTCCAATGTTGAAATAAATGAATTTGGTGAATCTAGGATAGGTGTAGGTGACCAACAACCTAGAGGAAAAATATCAAAGTTTTATAGGTTGCTGAGGATATGAATGAAAAACCTTATGAGGGTTCAAAGCATTTAATGTTATCTTTTTGTGTTTATCTTTTTCACTTGAAATGGTTATGTGGATGGACGAAAAACTCTCTAACTTTGTTATTAGAGTTTATGAAAGAAATGTTTCCTTTACAAAAAAATCCTTAAATCTTGTAAAGAATTAAAGAAGATGATCAAAGATTTAGGTTTTGGATATGAGAAAATTCGTAGTTGTCCCAATGATTGCATGTTGTATTGTGGTGATAGAAAAAATCAAGAATCTTGTCATGTGTGTGGTGTTTCTCATTGGGTGGACAAAATCCTCGATGAAAGGTTGAATGAGGCCAGTGTGAAACAGAAGCCTGTTAAGGTTTTACGCTAAATTTCATTAATACCAAGACTTTAAGAAATTTTCATGTCTTCCAAAATTATAGATTTAACGAAGTGACATCATGAGAAGCGGATAAATGATGGATAATTGAGGCATCCTATAGATTCTTTGGCATGAAAATTATTTCATTCTAGGTTTCCAGAATTTGCATCTGATCCTCAAAATGTTATGCTTAGACTAGCATCTGATGGATTCAACCTGTTCAAAATGATGAGTACTTCTTATAGTACTTGGCCAGTTGTATTGATTCCTTATAATTTACCACAATGGATTGCTATGAAACAATAGTCCTTTATATTATCTATGATAAATTTTGAGGAAAAAAATCTGGGTAATGATATAGACATCTACTTACAACCTCTTATAAAGAGTTAAAGCAATTATGGGAAGGAGTTGAAACCTATGATGCATAAAAAAAAAAAAACTTCAATATAAGTGTTGCTTTATTATGGACTATAAATGATTTTTTGCTTATGCGAATTTATTTGATTTGAGTACAAAAGATTGTTATGATTGTCCATGTTGTGCTACACAGACATATTCGAAGTGGTTACCTAATGGTAGAAAGTTCTGTTATATGAGACATCATCGATGGTTAGATGATAATCATCGATTTAGATTCTAAAAATATCTCTTTAATGAAACTGAAGAGTTGAGGAGATCACATTTACCCATTAGTGGGTTTAATATCTTGTCAAAGTTAAAAGATATTAATTTCACTTATGAAAAAATGACTCCATCAAAGAAAAAAGTGAAGGACATCTTTAAAGGTGTCTGGCCTCATATTAAGCAAGTTGGTGATACTAATATTGACGTTGGTGATCTTGATGTTCAAAGTGATGAAGAGGATGATGAAGAAGATAACCCCAATGAGTCTAAGTTATGGAAAAAAAGAAGTATCTTTTTTAAGTTGCCTTATTGGAAATATAATTTATTATGCCATAACCTTGATTTGATGCACATAGAGAAAAATATTTGCAAAAATTTTATCGGGATAATTCTCAATGTGAATAAAATATCAAATGATGACTTAAAGAGTTAGCTTGACCTAGTTAATATGGGAATTCACCCTGACCTTCATCCGAAGTTGCTTCCTAATGGCAAATATTGATTGTCTGTTGCTTGTTTTGGGATTTCTAAATCTAAAAGAGATGTGTTTTTGTAAGGTTCTGAAAAATGTCAAAGTTTTGGATAGCTATGCATCAAATATATCAAGATGTATGAATCTGAAAGAGTGAAAACTTTATTCATTGAAGTCACATGATTATTACATTTTGATGCAAGACTTACTTCCAATTGCTTTATGTTCATCAATGTCAAAGCAAGTCATTTCTATGGTAATTAAATTGAGTAACATATTTAAATCTTTATGTGGGAAATGTATGAATGTGGAAGAGCTTGACAAACTTCAAGATTGAGCCACGATTACTTTATGCCATTTAGAGAAGATTTTCCTTCCAAACTTTTTCACTACTATGATGCATTTGGTTATCCATTTTCTATATAAAGTAAAAGTCGGTGGATAGATTTATTATCGATGGATGTATCCTATCTTAATGTATTATTGTTTAATAGATTGATTAGGTTTTTATTGATGATCATGCCACTCCAATTAAAAAGTTATACGACTAATGTTTTATGCAATAGGTTTTTAGGGAGGTTAAAGTCTTATTGTCGCAACAAACGCTATCTGGAAGGTTTTATTGCTGAAGGATATTTAGTAGAAGAGTGTATGACATTTTGTTCTCGTTATTTGAAAGATGTTGAAATGAGATTTAATAGACCATCGAGAAATATTGGTATGCAACGACATGACTCTGCCTACAATTATCTTTTTCAAAGTTTGGGCACAAGCACATCGATATGTTTTTTTCATCATGACTCTATTGAATCATTTGGCACGTAAGTTTTTTAGCAAGGAAATTATTCATTATATTAAGCATAATTTATTGTATTTTTTTTATTGTTAATACTTTATCATGATGCTTTATAGTGAGTATAGAAATAATTTGAGAGCTATTGTACATTATCAATGATCAAACCCTTGAGAGCTTGATAAGTTGTTTGTCAAAAACTTTCAAGAATGGATTTGTGAAGAGGTGAAGTGTCTTTCACAAGGTTCGAACAGGATTGTGAAACGATACAAAAGTTTTATCATCAATGGATTTAGATTTCACACTAAATTTCATGAGAGATTTAGCAGTACACAAACTTTAGAAGTTGTTGTTACTTTATCAACTACTGGCTATGCTAGTGCTAGGGAAACAAACCCTTTACAAAAAAATATTGACTATTATAACATGATTAATGACATCATTGAGTTGGATTATTATGGCAAGTGAAAAGTTATCTTATTTCGATGTGATTGGGCTGATGTGAATGGTAGGAAAAGTATTAAGAAAGATCAATATGGATTTACACTTGTGAATTTTTCTCGATTAATTCACATTGGATAACAACTCATCGATGAACCTTCTATTTTTTCATCTTAAGTCAAACAAGTTTTTTATTCTGAAGATCTCAAAGAATTAGGTTAGTTTGTTATTTTTTGAAACACACCTAGAGACTTATTTGATATGGAGTTAGATACAAGAGATGATGTTGAACATAGAACTGAAAGTTATCCTTTTGCTGAACAAAACTTGGATGAAAATATCTTCAGTACCTACGCTCAATAGGTTCACAAAAATGTTAATGAAGACATTTATGAACCATGATGGATCATCTATATTTTGTAATTCGAGTGTTTGAGACATAATATAGTAAATGATTGTATGTAATTAATATCGCATTCGCTATTGTATATTTATTGTATTGTAAATCATACATTATCTTATAATTTAATTAAATCGATATGTTTTTTTTGTACCATAGGTTATGATTTCTTAACTTTTCAATGTCTTTATATATTTTCTAAACTACTATATTTTATATATTCACTTTTATTATGTAGATAAGCTACAATGCAAAGGAGTAGATTGAAAGGAATACATATCAAAGATATTAGTTCAGAACCATCTGCAACACCTATTGATATTGGTGATGGACTGAATCTTTTGAAGGGGAATGAATGTACAGTCAGATTTAACTTAGTCACTTCTAACCCTTCAACTAATATTAGATCTAGCAAGAAGGGAGGTCTAGGTTTAGATAGTATCCCGTCAATTGATTATGCTTTAAATTTTGTCATATACCCTATATTTACAAATCGATTATAATGATAAAAGTATTGCCATTTTACAAATTTATTTTTTAATTTTTGCAGTTGATAACAATGGTCAATGGAGGAGCAGAGGTCGAACAACTTTAAAGAATTGTTTGTACTACCTTCGAATGAGCGTGTTGTAGTGTCTGCAAACTCTAATAGACAACCAATTGGTGAAGAGGCTCAACTATTGGCTGGATTTCTAGGCATGCTTGCCCGTAATGGAATGAAATTGCCTATTCATTATGAAACATGACATAAAGTTCCAGCAAAAGTAAAGGCTAATGCTTTAAACTTTAGTGAGGTATTAGTATAATTAATTACATATAAAAAATTAATTATTTTAAATTTGGTTTATTGATTAAAAATTTTATTTTTTGTATTATTGTAGTCAAGATTTGTACTCGAAATACTAACTTCATTTGTGCGTAAGTCATTAGGAAAAAAATGGAAAGATTATAAGCATAATTTAAAGAATAAGTATTTCAATAGAAATACAACTATAGAGGCAACGATGGAAAATCTACCTTGTAATATGATTAGGTGGTAATATGAATAATTAATTAGATTTTGGTTTTCAAGAAAAAGAGAGGTACTAATTTATAACTTTGTATAGTAGAATGAAATAATGAAAGTGTTTTATGCTTTAAGTTGGTAATATTTGTATTTCTACGATATATCCAATTACTTTTATGACAGGAAAAAGAACATATTGGGATTGGTAGCAGAAGCAATAGAAATATAGCCACACAAGTAGATCAAAAAGTTTTGCAAGAAAGCAAAAAGAAATAATAAGTTTATGATTTTAAACTTATTCCAATGAATGAACTTTTTGTGCCATTAAAAGATAAATATGCAAATTAACAGTTATTGTACTATTTTAATAGTTTTGGTAGCTTCAATACATGATATTAAACTTATTAAAAGTTTTGAACTTAGTTGAGACAGATGATATGTATGAAAAAGTTATTGTTTATGTCTATTTAGGTAAAATTACAATTTTTTTGTTACTATTTTATTTAAACAGTTTGGATAGCTTCAATACTTGATATTAAACTTGTCTGATTGATTGAACTTGATTTCTACAGTTGATATGGGTGAAAAAGTTATCGTTTATGTCTATTTGGGACTATTTTTGCCTTTGAAAGGCAAAAATACAAATTAAACTTTTGGATGGCTTTCAACAATTTGAATGGCTTCAATCTAGATATTAAACTTTTCTAAATAATTGAATTTGGTTGCCATGATCGATATGTGTGAAAGGTTAAAATGCTTTTATTGTGTGCGTCTGTTTAAGACTATTGTGCTGTAAAGGGACTAAAATATAAATACATGATATTAAAATTATTCAAAATTTTTAAACTTGATTGACAGGCATGATATGCATGAATAAGTTACGATTGATATGTATCATATCAAATAACATATGTTTTTGTATAGGAGATTGAGATAGGTGGTCATTGGATGTATGAAACTTTTTCGCTTAACACACACAAAAAAAAAGACGAATCTTACATGAATGTCGAAACACAAGAAATTGTGATAATTTGTAATATCTATTTTAACATAAAGTAAATATTTACTCTTTTTAACATATTGTCAATTAATCATTAAACTTGATAGTTATATATGACTAATTTACAAGAAAAAACAAAAGAGAAAATGGTTACTGAGATTAAAGTAGCATCTAATGGTTCTCTCAACATGCAAGAATTGAAAAATTAGATATTCATAAAATTTACTGAAAAACAAAGGCATGGATGGGTCCGAGGCCTTGGATTGGGTCCAACACCATCTACCTACTATGGATGTAGCTCTCAGCAATTTACATTCTTAACAAGTCAATCTTCGCGAGATATTTCGATATTAAAAGAGGAGTTGGAAACTATGCAACAATGTTTCCAGCAAATTGAAGTAGAAAGAGGACATGAGCATGCCAAAATTGAGAAAAAACGTGTTATAATAGAGCATAAGCATGCAAAATTTCAGCAGTTGCATGATTGATTCGATCATCTTATGAATTTTGTATAACAACAATTTTCAGTAACTGATCTTGGTGGTCTTCCAACTCAGGTATTATATTAATAAATATTTATATTTTTAATATAAAAAAAGCTTACAATAAAGTGTTAAAAATTGTATACTATTATTCAGTAGGCTCTTGAGCACGCTAGTAACTAAGGTGAAAAAATTCCTTCATCATTTGGCAGCCTTCATAATGTATAAAGTCATCAATTTCATACATTTTAATTTTTATTTTGTTAATATATTAAAAAAATTTGAATGTTATTATAATAATTATTAAATTTGTGTTAATTAGATGCATATTTGAACGTGAATTAAGTTTATATTAATTTCAGTATTTGAATTTAAGCTCGTTTATGAAAATAATAAATATTAACAGAAATTTTTTATTTAAAAAAATACATTTCTTAATTTTGCAACATTTGTATTCAAGAATGTCACTAAATAAATAATTTAATGGCATGGTACCATAAAAGCTACTAAAAGTAGTAGCACTCTTGATAGAAAATGTACTAAATTAGCAGTGTTTTTCTTACACAAATACCACCAAAGTAATGGTGTGTTTTTTATAAAAATATCACTAAATTAGCAGAGTGTTAAAGATACAAATGCTGCTAATATAGCAGTATTTTCTAGATACAAATGCTGCTAATATAGCAGTATTTTCTAGATACAAATGCTGCTAATATAGCAGCATTTTCATCCTACAAATATCGCTAATATAGCAATATTTTTCTCTTACAAACGTAACTAATATAGCGATGTTCTAGATACAAATGCTGCTAATATAACAGCATTTTCATCCTACAAATATCACTAATATAGCAACGTTTTTCTCGTACAAACGTAACTAATATAACGACATTTTCATCGTACAAATGTCACTAATATAGTAACGTTTTCCTCATACAAATGCCGTTAATATAGCGACATTTTTCTCATACAAATTAGCAGCATTTTTAGATACAAACGCCGCTAATGTAACGACGTTTTATAGAAAACATTGTTATTTTTTAGGACGTGTGTATAATCGACACTCTTACTAGCATTTTTTGCAAACATCGCAAATCTTTTAGTGACGTTTATAAATATCGCTAAACATAAAAAAATATATATCACTAAAAACCATAACCCTATAGTGACCCTAAGTATAATAACTTCCTCCCTATAATTTTTGAATCATAGACAATTTTGAGGGAAGCGATCATCCAAGAAAATCCTTCTTTAATTTTGTCTATATCTAACCATGAAATAGAATAGAACCCTTTTTGTAGAGATTTCAAATTTTGAGCATCTTATCAAATATAATATATGTATATACCCACATCTTGCACAGCTTGAATATTGAACACCATATCATTTACAAAAACATCTTACTCAGCTTTTACCTTCAATCAATTGATTATTTACTCTTTCAACTTCATCGTTTTTCATGTTCTCACTTAATTTAGTTATTCAAATTACTTGTATAAAAAAGAAAAAGGAGGATCTACATACACAAAGTAAAATTTTTTTAATTTTATACATTTTTTATTATTAATTTTAATAAATCCAAATGATAAGATTAAATTATTTTTTATTTTTATTTATTTCTCTCATTCATTAAATTTATTAAAATCAAAAGTTAAAAAAATATATAAAAATAAAAAATTTGAGGATATATTAATTGGTCAATTACCCAAACATGATTGTGTCGATGCATTTTAAATTGACTCCAAGAAAAACATCGCAATAAGACTCAAATTAATTAAATCACTTAAGAACAAAACTCGCCAAATTAAACCTATCCTTATTGGTTTTAAATTCAATAATTTACAATAAATCCAACTACTTTTATTTTAATTAATATATTAAAATTATATCAAATAAAACAACATAAGAGGCGATTATATATTTAGTAGACAATATACTAAATATACTTAAATAAAAACTATAAGCAAATCAAATTAATCATAGGTTATTTGTATGAATTGCCTAACTGTATGTTGGCATCAATGGCTATTGATTTCAAATATAATGAAATAAAAATTTGACTATTTTTCCTAAAACAAAAAAATATGTAATTATATGAAACAATATTAATTAGTATATAAATAAATATACAGTTTATCTTTATTTATTAATAATTAATACTTGATTATATAAAATCATTCAATTTAATTGATTCTATATATCTTGAATATGTAGAGTATCGTGTTAATCAAGTTTATGAAACGTAAACTCAATTGATTTTAATTCAAGTTTTGCGCATTGTGATTCACTTTTTAAATTTATCTGACTCAATTTTTTTTTTATATTAACTCAATTATAATTTATTTATTTTTAACCAAGTTTATCCAATTTTTTTTTTGTTTTAACATTTTAATTTTAATCTTTAATAATCAAAACAAGTAAAAGATCAACATAAATCGAATGTTTAATCAATTGAATATTTTATTGAGATAGGTATTGTTCAAGACCGAAGAATATTCTGAAGAATTTTCTTATTATAGTCTATAACCAATAATATATTTATATAAGCATTGATATTGAGAAATATCCATATTAATTCTCTCCACAGACAATATTAAAGGTGCATCTCCTAAAATAATTGCTTTTATGATTATGCCAATTGAATAAACACAAACATGAGTAAAAATGTGAGGCAAAAGTAAACAGTAGTTTGAATTTGAAGCTTAATTCCAGTAATACTGAAGTTCGACCCTTAATATTTGTAAATTATTTTTTTTATTTTTCTTAAACTTTAATCTCCATTGTAAAATAAAAAAAAAATCACAGTTTATTATATAAAACCTATTCAATGCCTTTTAATATTGTCTGCAACTTATACCTTGAAATATTCTCGTTGTCTTCGTTATGGACGGCACAGTTCCCTCCAATTTCTGGTATACCCTACGAATATCCGAAGGTATATCTCATCGGCTGTGATATCCTCAAGAATCCTTCCAATCTCTTCCAGCGCCAATGCCCCCACAGACAAATTAGAAGAGCGATGGAAGAAAAAAATTTTTTTAACTCTTTTCAACAAATTAAAACTTAATTCCATCATTGGATAGCACATCTCCATCCTCATGCCATGTTCATTCATTTCACATTTCTATCATAAACCCATTTAAAATTGCTACCTTTAAAAGCCACATTATGAATAATTATAACCCAACTCTTCATCAAAGGCTAGCTGCTCCAAATAAAAGACCTAGCTAGTAGTAGTTGCCTATAATGGAGGCAGCTCCTCCTTCACCATCGATTGTTGTTGTTGCATTCGATGCAACTAAGGACAATAACGAACGTGAGCTTAGAACCACAATTAATAATCTACGACTCAGAGGTGACATTTTACGTGTTGGGGATAGGCTTGTTATGCTTGGAGTTTTGCATAGAGTCACTCACCCTAGTAAGTTATGTCTTTCATCATGTTTTTCTTCTTCATGGCATTAAAGGGCGTTAGACCTTTTTTTTTCTTTCTTTTTATTGGTTTATATTGGCAAATAACTATGGTTTTGATATATCAATTAGGATTTGGAATATAATTATGAAACGATTATTCAATGAATTTTCTATTTGTTATGATTATTGATGAATAAATCGATTCCATCTATTAATTCCATTAAAACCCAAACCCACAAATCTAAATCACTATTGATACAAACCAAGATTGCCTGCATTTTTGTTGAATCTATTTTTACTTTTAGTTGCTTGATGAAGTTACACATACAACATTAAATAGCATGTGTCAACTCACTGTTTTCCTTTTCTGTTCCCCTGTCTTCTGTCCTTCTCTGGGTTGGAACAGTGGGTTACCAAACCAAACCATGTCCTGAATTTTTTTTATCAAGTGTTCGTGCCATGGAGGAAGAAATCTCAACCAAGGTTGATGCTTATATTAACATGCTCCGACAAAGTGCTGAAGATTGTGAAGACTTATGGGTAACTTTTCTTTTATTATTTTTCATAGATACAATATGCTTCTTTTTATTGTTTTATTTTCCTTTAAATTTTCTGATAATAAGAAAGTAATTGACCATACAGAACACAGGCCCAATGTCACTTTCTCACTCACTAAGGTCGCATTAGGGTGGCTACGCATCACAGCAGACTTAGGTTGCTTGTTGCTGTTGGTCTATTCTAGACCGTTAAACAAGGGAATGGTTCCATAACTAGAGCTACTTAATATCAAAGGATAGAGTTTTGAAGTTGGGTGCTTTTTAAAATTTTTTCTGTAAGGAACTAATTTCACAGGTTTTTGTTGACCAGGGAAAATTGAGTGGGGTGGAATTATAGGTTAACAAAACGGATGGGTTCGGATTAGGTTCAGTTCGAGTTGGAGCTAAAAATATCAGTCTGAAAAAGGTTGACAAGGTAACAATCTAGAAATATATCAGTCTAGTAATACATCCAACAATTTGGCATATGATGTGGTGCGAACAGACAAAATTTGAAAGTCTAAATCTTCGGATTTTCAACTTGGCGGTCCCTGTCCCAGGTTAAATCCTCGGAAGAGTAGATGTGTTGTATGGGGGCAGACTACCCCTTGTTTTGTAGCCCAAGAAATGAGTAAACCTCCTTTTGGACAGGGAAAAAGCATCTCTTAATTTGTTTAACATGTTGTGATAGTTTAAATCTGAATTTTCCACAGATACTGTCAAGACTCTCTTGGTCCATTAGGTAAACTGCTTATGCATTTACTGCCAAATTACTTACTCTTTGAGACATTGTAATCCAAATTCCATTATCCCTCTAGATGTAGGACAAAGGGAGATGCGTCACCAAATTTCCAAGTTCCTGGAACAAATCCTTTTTGGAGATAATAAGGAAAATAGCATCTTGTATAGTTTGTTTTTCTCCCTTCCAATATACTGTAAACTTAACTGATATATAAAAATTAATAGGACTTCGTTAAAAGGGTTCATTGGATTTATTATGGGTGTAAACTTATACCTGAGCAAACTGGGCCTATCCAAGTCTATCCATATTACAAACACTGTACAGCTGGAAGCAGCATGCACAGATTTAATCTGAATTCTGAGCCCTCTCCCCACTTCTTTATTTTGCTTTCTGTTAGTGATAATAACACTTCTTTCATATTTAGGTGAGCATTGAAGTTAAAATTACAGCTGGAATTCCCATTAAGAATGTTATTCTACAAGAGGTGCTAACCTCTAAGGCCGCATGGGTTATACTAGATAGGTAAATATTCTGTATTATCGATATATATATATATATATGGACCATCATTTACTTTAGATAGATGCATAATTATTTATTTTATGTTGTCTCATGAAGATTATTCCTTCACTAATGAAGGTTTTCCGTTCCTCCGGCCTCTACTCTGACACTTTCTTGAGGATACTTGGTGTTCGATTTTGCTCTATCTCATATATCAATATGTAGCATAGTATATACATCATCTTCAATATTGGTTTCAATGGAAAAGAAATTGCTGTCTCTTCTATTTGCAAAGCTTTGGTGGGTGATGATGAGTGGATGAAGACTGAAAGAGTTGCTGCTTTACTTTCTTGTTTTTTATCCAGAATGAGCAGTTAATTAATCTTGGTATATATCAAAATTATCATTTTAGTATCAAGGCAAGTAATAGATAAGACATACATATCTTGTAAATGAAAATTTTATACGAATCTGATCATATGTTATCTTTGTTTTCTCATTTTTGATGAAAGCATCATAGTCACAGTACATGTCTCTTTGTCACTTCAGCTGCTTCCTTTCTGTATTCCTTTCACTTAGTCATGACATGACTGATACTCTTAGCAGGCACCTTGGACGGTGTATGAAGTTGTATGTTAACCAGATACCTTGCAAGGTTGCATTAGTTCATGACAGCTTGTATGTGGAAGTTTTGAGAAATCATACTATAAGTGTAACGGATGGCGTAGGACACAAGTCGTTTTATTCCATGTCGAAGCCTGTGCCCATATCAAACTTTCACGGGAGTGAAAATATCGATCAGTCAGAAATCTCTTTAAGAAGCTACTCCTTGAGCATGAGCTCCTTTGGAAACTCCAAGAGCGGCCACTTGATGCCTTCATTTACATTAAAATCAGAGGAGCATAAATTTTTATCGGATTTCGGGTCTTCTTCTAAGCAGGAAAAATCAAGTAATTCATCAGGCTTGGCAATTTTACATAAGTAGACATACTATATTGCTTTTCAGATCCAATTCTAAACCTTCTGCCTTTTGCTTTGAATGTTAATTTCTTTCCTACTTTAGCATCAGTAATTGTTGATCAGTTCCATCAGCATTAACAAAGAGTACATATATCTTTTCCTTTCAGATACATATACCAGAGGAGAAAATAAGCTACCTGCTACTTTAAATATTGTCCAAAAGCAACAAAGAAGTGCCTTCCGCAATAAATTCTCAGGAGCACCTCTTCTTTGTGTTGCTTGTGGGCTAAAGACTGAATTGTATATCCAAGATTCTAGGACATTCACTTATTCTGCGATTCAACAAGCAACCGATGACTTTTCCAACAAAAACTTGCTAGGAGAAGGTGGATATGGTCATGTATATAAGGGTAAGCTTAAAGATGGACAGCTGATTGCAGCAAAGGTACGGAAAAAAGAAAGTACCCAAGGATTTGATGAATTTAATTCTGAAGTATCTGTCTTAAGTTTTGCTCGTCATAAGAACATTGTGATGCTGCTGGGTTATTGTTGCAAGGAGAACCTCAACATTTTGGTATACGAGTATATATGCAACAAGTCTCTTGATTGGCATTTATTTGGTAACTAACAAATTTTTAAAGAACCAATTTGATTTTATGTATCACCTCATCTGTTTCTTTCATTAAATTTCTACATTGAATTACCTTCTTTAAATTTTCTATATGTTTGGAATCGGGGACATTTCCACAGATAATACAGAAAATGTTCTTGACTGGCACCAAAGACGTGCTATTGCAATTGGCACTGCAAAGGGTTTGCGTTTTCTACATGAAGAATGCCGCGGAGGTCCCATAATTCATAGGGACATGCGTCCAAGCAATATACTTCTCACACATGACTTTGTTCCAATGGTAAATTATGTTCTTTATTTAATGTTTACTTTTCTGATAAGGAGTTAACTAACATAGTTTTGTCATTCCAACTACCATTCGAGCTTAATGAGCGTCAGATGTACATTACATCACTCTTACTTCAATAGTAGCAACATGAGTTAATCATTTATTCTTTAAAACGTAAACCATTCATACAATTAGCTAGGCATCAACAGGTGATTAAGGTAAAGTCCATGGTAGCCAGCCCATGTGCTTTATTAAACATATTATTTGCATCCGTCTTAATTTATTAGCTCATGCAGCTGCAAAACCAAGAGAAAACAAAAGCTTTTAACTCAATTTAAGGCCATATGCTTAGAAAGCGCAAGAAAAGAAAAAAATTTTTGGCTAGAAAGCTCAGTAAATTTTGGTCCTCTTCGGGCTTCCTCTCTTTCTCTTGACTTGGTCATCTTCTATTATATCACACCTTTTCATGCAGGCTTGTAGGTCTGCTCTTTACATGTCCAAACTACCTTCATTTTGTTTCACTAATTTTCTCCTCAATGGTCAATGTGCATTCATTTCTAATCTTGTTCTTGCTTGTATGCCTATATATCCATGCACATGTTTTGCATATATGTATTGATACTTTCTCAGCTTAAGCAATTAACATATTGCTTATGTAATGAGGCATTAAACCACCATAATCTCCCAAATCCATAAACACTTGTAGGGCACATTGTTGAGGAAAAATTTAGGCCAACATGTCATAGAGACTACCATTAATTGATGTCCTGCTGAAGTCAAAAGATTGTCTCGTATCACTTAGAAATTTCAATATATCAGGAAGCTGATTTTTTGTTAGCCTTGCTGACCACCACATGTTTACTTTGGATAAAGTGAATGATTGTTCTCATTATATGAACAACAGTAAGGCTTTTCGTATGCATGCTTCTCTTACTGAATAACAATTTTATGTAATAAATCAAATGATCGTTGTGATAATTAATAATTAATGTGTGACAGGATCTCCAGAATAAGTTTCTCCTTTTGGTCCTATCTTTCAATTGGTGTTACCCTATGATTTAGAAACAAGGTGAAAAGTTTTTTTTCCATGAAACTGCATGTTCACTGAAATGATTTTTTCCACACACAGCTTGGTGACTTTGGTCTTGCCAGATGGAAGATAAATGATGATACTCTACAGACAAAAATTCTTGGAACATTAGGGTAGGACTCCAATGACCTCTCATTTCATTTTCAGACTGTATAACATTGATGTGCCGATTATGGCCTGATTTTTCTAGTTAAACTAATTTAAGTGGACCTTTGGTTCATGTAGATACCTTGCTCCAGAGTATGCCGAGAATGGATTTGTTTCAGTGAGGACAGATATCTATGCATACGGGATAGTTTTGCTACAACTAATATCAGGACGCAAAGTAATTGATCCGGAAAACAAAGGGAAAAATTTATCTCTGCGACAGTGGGTATGTTGGTTTCATTGGCCAGAACTTTTATTGTTTATCACATTATTTGCGTTTTGCTATACATGCTGGTCAGGCATTGGTCAATTTACTAATTTTCATTGCTCTGATGCTATTTGACCATTTAGGCAGAACCATTGATTGAAAAGTTTGCGCTACATGAGCTCATTGATCCTCGTATTCGGGAGTCGTATGACAAATATCAACTGTACCTCATGGTCAAGACAGCTTACTTATGCGTGCAAACAAGCCCTGAAATGAGACCATCAATAGCGGAGGTAATGACCCTTGACGCATTCCATATGGTCATCAGAACTTATTTTAAATCAATTATATTCAAAACAAGAGCATTATCACTTTAGATTACTTCCCTAATGATGTCCGGAATTTAACTACACAACTCAACAGAATCATAGGACCTTCAAACACAGCAGACAAACTTAGTCAATATCAACCAAGTTTAGCATTCATAAGCACCGAGATTTTACTACATTCAGCAAAAAGAGCCAAAAAAAACTTGTTACATGTATGAATATATCTCAGCAGATTCACAGGGCCGTCAAACATGTGTGAACATGGATAAAAATCAGAAATATCTGCATGAATGGAAATGGTGTCTTCTAATTATATACGTGTTCATCCTGTTTCCATTAATTCTATTTCTAAATATCAATCTTGAATTGATTTTTATTCCCACAGGTTTTGCGCCTTCTTGAAGGAGAAAGTGATAATTTCAACCTCTTAAAGGAAAAGTTTGTGCCTCATTATACAAAGCGCTGAAGAACTACTTTATTTCCATTTTCTATATGGTACTATTTAATGTTTGTGTCTCATTATACAAAGCATGCATGTGAATATTCTCCACCATCTACGTGAAAAGGAAAGACCCATGCATCATGTCGTTCTTCGATTCACAATCTCAGTAACTTATGCGAACACTGTCATAGCCTAAAAGGAAAAACTGATGTATCATCAGTGGCGGATCTAGGAGTTTTCCTGGGGTGTCTACTTATTACAGTGGATGTCTGCTGGGTGTTAAGTGTTGGCTGGCTGGATATTGGATAGTGGCAGTGAATATAGTATTAGGGAATTAAAAAAGATATGTTTAAGGAAAAATTCTAGGGTGTTCAAGGGAAAATTTTGGGAGTGTCTAGTGAAAAATTTTCCTTTAAATTTTTTTATTTTTCAATCTTTAAGGATATCCATTGACACCCTATTATAGCATTAGCATTTGTATCCGCCACCGTGTATCATACTGTTTTTGCGATTTAGTCTTTCAGTAACACTTTTAAACACTGTTATAGTCTAGTATGTCAATCTCCCAGGCTTGACCCTGATTGCTGTACTTCTCTTATTAGAACTGGATTAAAACCTTAACCTGTGGATGTTTGTTCTGAGATTGTAAGCAAAAGGCGTAAGTATCAACCAAATTGGAGCTTTGGAAAAAAAAGTTGTGTCATCGCATAAATCACCATGAGAACATGGAAAAACTAGGGTCATGACATCTTAACATTTAAAGCAGAATTCAATATGAATTCCAATAACTATTCTTCTTTGCTATTGATGATTGCATATATATATATGCTTCTCTGCAACTCTTTCCCATGAGAAAGAGTATTAAGTTACAATCATTTCATACATAAAATAAGGAGAAAAACATGATCCACTTATTCTTTAATGACAATCAAATTTTTACTTTGAATTCATGATTTTATTGTCATAATGTCTAGGTTGGAAAAACTGTCCCATTAGACACAAAAATTATAAAATCGCCATCAATTTTTTTATTTAAGTGTAATTGATTACCTATATGAATTCAACAAAACTTAGATTCAGAAATTAGTTACATGTAAGAAAGATATTAATATCCTTTTATGCCTAAAATTAGTATCAAATTAATTATACGTTATCATGCCTAAGGTTTATCAAAAATGGTTTTATCATTCACATAAATTTACACAACATAGTGATGCAAAAATTATATCAAGATATCATGCAATAAATATATCAAGATATCATGACAAAAATTCATGCAATAAATATAAACTCATACCATGCAAATATAATATAAATTATACCATAAATATAAAATCATACCAGGCAAATAATAAATAATCATGTAAATAATAATCACGCAATCACACAGATAAATATGCAAATAAATAAATTAATCATATAATAATCATGCAAATTAATATATAATTAGTTGAATAATATATATTTATCATGCAAATAATATATATAATCATGCAAGTAAGAAATAATTATGCATTCATACAAACAAATATATTAATAATCATGTAAATAAATATATTAATAATCATGCAATTAAATTAAATTCATGCAAATATATTAATCATACAAATAAAATATTAGTCATACAAATTCATGTAAATATTCAAATCCATACAAAATATATATTAAAACAAGTAATTAAATTTATGCAAAAGTAAATACCATGTAAAAACTAAATAAATAGCATGCAAATAATAAATAATCTTTACATTTTTTTTCAATTCTCCATTCTTAAATAATTCAATCACACAATAAATAAAAATAGAAAATATAAATATAAATAAAATAAAGCCAAAAATTAGAAAATAAAATAAAAACCAAAAATAAAAATAAAACTTTGCAATCAAATTGAGTTTGACCCTGGGTCAACATGTTGTCCTCCCTCAAGTTCACGTAGGTCAAGGGAGTAAAAACGACACCGTTTGTAACTTGTATAAAAGCAAAAAAAAAAAATTTTTCTCAAAACCCCTCTGCTGCTTCTCTCTCTAACTTTAAGATGCCCTTCATTCTCTTTAAAACATTCAACCATGAAATTCAACAAACCCAGAAAATGGCCACAAAATCTAGATTTCGACGACAAGAAATTTAAACTGTCACTGAAAATTCAAACAATCTAAAAAAAAAACCACCAACCCAAAAAATAGCTGTAGACACCGAATTTTGTCTGAGTCTACTAAATTAAATTTTGTTTTTAAGTTTTGTTTATTAATATTGAAATTAATTAATAATTGTATATAATAATTAATAATAATTAAAAAAAAAAAAAAAAAAAAACAGAAGACTGGGGTTGCAGTGGTGCCTTGCATAGCACCACTGGCCACCCACCCCATTGTTCACCCACCGACCATACCCTGCACTACCAAAACCCTTACCCTACTATACCCTGCAAACTCTGTTCACCCCATCAACACTCTTAAACCACCACGCTATAGCCTCATGTGCTGTCAATCCTAGATCTCTACAAAAACCAGTATAAACTCTCAATTAAGGGGATAGAGAGGACTCGAAGCACTGATTTCCCTTTTCCCTTCACTCGTGCACAAACACCTTCGGGGACCTCTCGAACATAGACTCAAACACCCAAAGTCCCAGCAACCAAACCAAACCCCAACTCGACCCAACTACACCTCTGCCTAGTCACCTCATTGCCCATAGCCTTTGCCCATTCAAGACACCACTCTGCAAACCACAATACCAAGCTCTTACCCACATAGACATCCAAGCCAAAACACACACAAAAACATAAAAAAAAAAAAACACAGTCCTCCCCGTAAAAAGGAACCAAGTGCCAAAGTGATACTTGTAAAAGAAAAAAAATACATTAGTTGTAGTTTAAAAAAAATAAAAAGGAGACTGAAAGCTTCAAGCCTCGATTTACGTCAATCGAAGCTATTTTCAATGAAAAGAAGACCGGATCCACAAAGAGCACATTGAAGGGAGTTTTTAAAATTTTTCGACCATTGGACTTGGTGGCCACCAGCGAGTTAACGACGGCCAACCACAGGAATCTGGAAGGCTAACCAACTATGGATTTTTAAGAGAAAGGATTTTTTTTTGGCAGAAAAGATCAAATGCGTTAAAAAAATTGGTTTTATATAGAAAAGTAAAACCCCAAATGACGCCATTTAAGGTCAATAAGGATCCGCGCGTGGACTCGGATCCGACCAGAGATTCGTGTAACCCGATCCAACGACTCGCTTCAAACAGCCTCTAACTGATCTAGACGAATCACCAGTGAACCGATTCAAATTGATCAAAACTGCCAAACTGCCAAGCAGCTCAGACTAACATTGACCAAATCGTTGACCAGTTCGATTTAGGGTTTTTTTTTTATTTTTTAATTTTTTTATATTATTATTTTTGGCATTTTAAGTTTTATTTTTTTAATAGTCATGCATGATAAAGTTTTAAATCTATTAGAATAAATATTTGATTATTTTTAATAATAAAATAATAATAATAAATAATGATAATAAGAATAAAATAATAGTTTTTTATTTTTCCTGCCTAGATGTTGGAAGGAATAAAAAAAATATAATTTCACCTGAATGTTAAGAAATTATAAAAAAATTAAAATTTAAAATATATAAAAGAAGATATTAATAATAATAAATTTTCATAAAAAAAGAAATATATAAAAAATTTTAATTAATTTTTGAAAATCATAAAAATCGAACTTGCTTTGAAAATCCGCCTAGATGTTGGGGATTTTTAGAGATATTCATTTTTTTTAAATTAAAAAATCCAAACTTTAAAACCTTAACCCTTAAACCAAAACTCTAAAATCCCAAACCTTAAAATCAAAAATCCTAAATCTTAAACCCTCCAAATCTAAAATCAAAAAACTTAAACCCTTTAAATCAAAGAAAAGTCCAACCACCCTCGTTAGAGAAAGAAATCCCTGTTTTATTTGTCAATTCCTTGAATACTCTTTATTATGAAAGAATGATCGGGAATGTCTTCAAAAGCTTTTTTGACAAGGTGATTTCTAGCGAGATTATAAAAGAATGCAACCAAGAATGGCAAGATTAAGTTGAAAGATGCAACAGATGTTGAAATAGGCAATACATCATAAAATAATGAAGGGAAAGTGCAAGCAGTCATAATAGAAGGGCATCTACCCAATAGTTTCATCTCGTACAATCCATATCCTTTTCATCAACCTCATCACCTTGTCACAAGTAATATTTCTCATAACTCATATCCTTGCCAACCAAGCCAACATTTACGCTTTCTAGCAAATTCTCATCCTTAAATG
Organism: Durio zibethinus; assembly: GCF_047325235.1. Classification (NCBI taxonomy): domain Eukaryota; kingdom Viridiplantae; phylum Streptophyta; class Magnoliopsida; order Malvales; family Malvaceae; genus Durio; species Durio zibethinus. Next base: position 6,366,246 of record NC_143181.1, read on the forward strand.
ACCATTTATGATCTTGTTCCTACATTTGAACCCACCACTTAACCAACAAAGATTCAAAAGAGACCAAAAAATGATCAAGACAAATTGCCCATCCCTATTTTTCACCTTTTACCTTTACTAATAAAAGGTCAGTATCTCAATTTTGTGCCTCTAAAAACAATACCAAATCCATCAATAAGGAGTTATGATCCCAATAGCAAGTGTAATTATCATATGGAGGCAATCGGTTACTCAATTGAAAAATACAAAGAGTTGAAAGAAAAGGTTAAAGATCTTATCATGAGTGGTATTCTGACTCCAGAAGTGATAGAACAATGGAAATTGACTCCATCTAATTGTCAAATGTGAGGAATTGAGATGAAGAAAGAGGTCTTGAGTTCTAAAAAATAAAGATAGGATGATTTTCTTTTGAATTTGTTCATTGTTTATGTATAACGTGTGCATGGTGTCCCAAGAGTTATCTAACTTATTTTGAAAAAATTGTTTGCATTGGATCTCTTTTTTGAAGTTTTTGTCTTAATGCATTTATTTGAATAAAAAGTCTCACATAAGTAACTTTTAAGAAAAAAATAAAAAATAAGAGATAGAGAAAAAAAGTTTTCTTTTGTAATAAGGATGGAATGATTCTTAAGGGAAATGGAGATTACTATTATGAAAAAGTTCATCAAACACCTTCATACCTTTTTGAATACTTTTATACCCATAATCACTTAAATGATTGAACTCATCAACTATGACCTTTCAGGGAATTTGAGTTTGAATTTATACTTTAAAGGGTCGATAATCTTTTCTTGGGCAAAGAACAAAAGAGGTTAATTTTGAAAGTTCGTTTTGAATATCAAAAATTAGATACACTTTCAAATTTTCAATTGGTAATTCAATATGTGTCAAAATTTTGCTATGACTATAGACACAAAAATGCTTGAACCTTTTGTCTTAAGTAACCCTTATTTCATGTCTTAAGGCACATTGATTAAAAAACAAACTCCCTTTTTGCCTAAGACAATTTGTTTCATACATTTAAACTTTTTCTCTTTCTTTCACCAAAAAAATAAAAAAAAATTAAGCCCAAAAAGCCTTTTTGAACTATGCGATCGATCTTATACAACTTGATCATCATTAAAACCTTGAGTGGAAAACAATATGAGGCATTACAAAAAAAAAGCAAAAAAAAAGTAAAAAGATAAAAAAAATAAAAAGACATCTTCAATGATTTGCTCTTTTAACCAAGTGATCTTGTTTGAGATGAATGGCCATCTTTCTTTATCCTTCTCATATATAAAAATAATCCACTTGCTACCCATTTAAGCTTATTAAATTTTTTTGTTCTAAAATGAACCTCGGCCAAGGATCATTTTTTACATTGGGGTAAAATAAGAATACCTTCAAAAGACCAACTTCAATGAAAGTGCCTGATATTGAAAGCATCTAACATGCCCCTCGGAGATGAGAGTCTGAGATAAGAAGTGACTAAGGCTTTAATTCAAATCCCAAGAGTTTAAGAAAATAAATAGTTAAATATGAAGTTAGGTGTCTTCGAAGGAAAAAAAAAAGAAAAAAAAAAACATGCTTCTTGGGGATAAGAATTTGAAGCTTTAGTTAGAATCCAAATAAAAAATAAAAAAAAAAAAAGAAAAAAAAAAGAGAAAAGAGAAAACATGTACCTTGAAAATGAGAATTTACGGTAAAAAAAAAGGGGTGAATAAAGTTGTTGAAATTAAAACTAAATGTTTCAAGAAAAGAAAAGCAAAGAGAGAAAAGCCAGAGAATGCTCCTTAGGATCTCTGGCCTAATTACCTTGAATAACATATATTTTTTAGCCTATTTATCCATTTTTTCATAACCCTAAACCTTGGCCTACATTACATACCCTAAAAAGTTCATTCTGATCAAATGTGAACACTTGGATTAAAGAGCAATTTTCTTAAAGATTTGTACATGCTTGTTGGTATTTGGCAAGATTTCACTAAGTTCTTTGTTGATAGAAAAAATAGCTCTAAGGTAAAAACCTCAAAAGGGTAATTTAGAGCTAAAGTCATTCTTGTCGCCCCAAATTGAATTTTAGAGTTCCAAGATTCTATCCAGAATAAAAAAAATTCTAGATGCAAAACCTTTTGAAAGACCAATACCCATTGAAGACTTTCATTTTCATCAAAAAAACAAAAAGGAAAACTAACTTCTTTTTTTTTCCAAATCTTGTTCAGAAAGTAATGGCTAGTTTTGACACACATTGAAGTATCACGTTTTCAATAAGAGAAAAGTGTTTTAGAAAATTATCTCTTACATGAGCCCAAGCAAAATCCTTAAACCCTCGTCAAGCTTTCCATGAGATATGCCCACCACTGAAAAGAATTAAATTGTCAATTACCCCCCATTCACAAGTATTCCAAA